>NC_000076.6:123766749-123781749 GCF_000001635.26 Mus musculus | reverse complement strand
TCTGTGATGATTAGATTAGATGGTATTTGGTTAGAGGACAGGATGACCTAGAACTGTGAGCTGACATAAGCTTCTTCCCTTAGGTTGCTTTTGTCTGGTTATTTTATAACAAGAGGAAAAGAGAATAAAGCAGCTCTCTTGGCATTAATTCTGCCAGATTAATTGGTCATTACTTTCTCATTTCATGTCTCTCAACTTTCCAGAATATGAGGATAGTTTAGACTAATTATATTTGCCAGAATGTAACATGAATGATCTGTCCTTCCAATCTCAGTTGAGTCTTTACCCGAAGTCTCCTTAGCATCATCGATACTGTCCACATAACAAAGACCATAATGAGAAATGCTGCCCCAGCCCCAGAATAGTGCATTAAGGTCTACATCATACAGTCCACGAGTTCTCCAGCTTGCATCTCCAATCTTCTCCAAATTACTCTTGCAAATCAGCTCCAGAGGATCATAAACCACAGGCTCGGACCTACCGAACCCCACATTCCAGGTAACAATTTTCTGTATTTGTTATTTTCACATTTCTCTGGCCAAAATACTTCAGGATGTCGTGTCAATTGGCTTCCCCCTTGAATCTGATTTAGCGCGTTCACTCTTGCTATTTTAGAAATGTCTTTTCTCTGCATCAGTGTGACTGTTTTCACATGCTGTACTTATTTCTAAAGGAACTCCACAAGCTTCAAAAGAAAATGTTATCTTTCACCAGAGTTGATTCTTCTTCCCTCTGTTAGGGGGACCCTGTGAGGATGTGTGGGTTGCAGGATGCTCACACTAGGAAGTGCCATCTGATGGTCTCTGTCTTTTCAGCTGTGGCAGAATCACTGGTTATTTTAGAGTTCTTCAGCTTGGCTCTTTTTTGTTTTGGTTTGTTTTTTCATTGTTGTTTTGGTTTTTTTTTTCGAGACAGGGTTTCCCTGTGTAGCCATTCTGTAAACCAGTCTGGCCTTGAACTCAAAAATCTGCCTGCCTCTGCCTCCCCAGTGCTGGGATTAAAGGCTTGCATCACCATTGCCCATCTAGCTTAGTTTTTCCTTCACCCCTCAGGTTCAAAATTAGGCTGTTTTGAAGAAAGACCAGCCATGGCTTTATGGAATAGTGTTTGGGTTTGGTGGTTGTATGGGTCCCAGGGTGAGGCAGTCTCTGGATGGTCCTTCCTTCTGTGTTAGCTCTGAACTTTGTCTCTGTAACTCCTTCCATGGGTATTTTGCTCCCCATTCTAAGAAGGAACAAAGTATCCACTCTTTGGTCTTCCTTCTTCTTGAGTTTCATGTGTTTTGCACATTGTATCTTGGGTACTCTAAGTTTCTGGGCTAATATCCGCTTATCAGTGAGTGCATATCATGTGTGCTCTTAAATAGACATCTTCCCCTATAACATTTTTTTTCCTAAATACTAACAAATACAAGGTTTCATTCTGCTCTTTAGAAACTTTGACTTAGCCTTTGATCTCTCATCCAACTCAAAACTTAATAGATTACTATGGGAAAAACTAATCGTGCATTTACCTGTCTGTCTGTCTACCTGCCTGTCGGTCTGTCTTCTATGCTTCCTGGGTCACTGGAGTCCTTTGCAGCTGTTTGCATCTTTACTGGCTCCTCTTCCTCCCAGAAGGACAAGCTCTCTGGACCCCACCTGATCCTTAATCCAAAAGAAGATCCCCAAGAAGAAAAATAATTTGTGATAATTCCAAATCATCTTAGAATTAGACTTTCTGGCCCACTGAATCCTTGTTACTTATGTTGATTTGTACAATCTTGACAGGCATTGGCTATATTCTATGTGATTTATCCAGCATGCTGCCCTTGCATGCCTACCATTTCCTCCTGAAGATCAGAAAAAGTCTATTATCATTTAGGTATTTTTAAAATGTTTTTTAAATATAAGTTTATGTTTTGTAAAACCAAACACTTGTACACCCTAAGCATCCATTCATTTAACCAACATCCATCTCTCTCTCTATCTCTACCTCTACCTCTATCTATCTATCTATCTCTATCTATCTATCTATCTATCTATCTATCTATCTATCTATCAAGAAGTTGTTCTACTCAGTTCTCTTGGATTTCTATAATGAACTATTTCCAGATGTAAGTTCTTTCTTGGAGTCTTTATCATAATGTCCCTTTATATTAAATGGCAGTTCTCCATCACAGCATTACAAATAATTGTTTTTGTTTATTTTTAAGAAAGGAAAGAAAGCTTCAAACGTTGTCAGTATAAAGAGAATAAAGAGACACCCCCCTTCTTCTTAGCACCTTATAGACCAGTGGTTCTCAGTCTTCCTAGCACTGTTCCTAATGAGCTAATACAGATCCTCATGTTCTGGTGACACCCCCCCACACACACACACCATAAAACTGTTGTCATTGCTACTGCTATGAATTATAACTGTAATTTTGCCCCTGCTATGAATTGTAATGTAAACACTTGATATGCAGGATGTCTGATATCTGACTATGAAAGGATCATTTGACACTGCCCCCAACAGGGGTCATGACCCACAGGTTGAGAACCACTGTATGGACTATTACAATTACAAAATAATGTCTGAGGTAAAGCAAGATGGTATAGAAGGACATGGATGGCCATAGTAGCTGACCCAGCACCACTCTTGTGAAAAAAAGTGAATTTTTACTCTTCATGCTCTGCTTATGGGCCAGAATTAGGATTAAATCAATTGCATTAGTACAGAATGGTCTGAATTTGTTCAAACAAATTAATACATGAAAGCCTATAATATGTAGCACACATGCAGAAACACCCTCATACATACACAGATGTGCACACACACACACACACACACACACACACACACCCTTTTCAACCTCAGCTCTCATCTACAGAGAAATAGCAGGAAAAACCCCACTGGTAGATAGAACACTGTGTCCTACTTTGTACTAGATTCCCCATCACTGCTGTATCATTTCCTTAGATGAAGGACCTGAAGATGCAAGTCCACACTAATGTGCCTAGGGAGAGATTGGCTCTGATTTTGCTTTAGAATCCATCACTGCACAGTAGGGAATTGATTGGTAATTTTCTTGTTTCTGCCCAGGCTACATCGTAAAATGAGAGTGCATAGCTGTGAATGGAGCCTACGTTGGTGGATACAGTAATAATCTATTTCAAAATGGCCCAATGTCATGATGGGATCTTCGGCTCTCTTACCTCTCATTATTATAGTTTATTCTCGGTCTCATATAAATAGTATTCATATGTGTATTTTTAGGAATTAGTGAGCTAGTTAATTAAAACAACAATTCAATTTCTTTTTTTAAAAAAAGATTTATTTATTGTTATACGTAGGTACACTGTAGCTGTCTTTAGACACACCAGAAGATGGCATTGGCTCTCATTGAGGATGGTTGTGAGCCACCATGTGATTGCTGGGATTTGAACTCAGGACCTTTGGAAGAGCAGTCAGTGCTCTTACCCGCTGAGCCATCTCTCCAGCCCAACAATTCAATTTCTATAAACATAAATAAAAACACAATAATAGAACATAGAAAACATGGTTATAGAAGTCCCTATTACTCAAATTCCAAACTCCACTAAGATGTAAAACATCCTACCCATTTTGTACCTTAAAAATGATGGCTGAGAAAGATGGCTTAGTGTCTCAGAGTACTTCCAGCAGTTGCAGAAGACCCTAGTTAGGTTCCCAGACTCCATGGAAGCTCACAGGGGTCTGTAACTCCAGTTCCAAGAGATCAGTTCACCACACCTGAACAAGAAGGCAGGTTTAGCTAACATCGGTAGGAGTAGCTAATATCTTTGTAGTGAAAAGCCACATCCATCCACAACTTCACTCATTCCCAACATTGACCTCTGTGTAAGGATTAATTCGGATTTTCAGGTTACCTTGGGAGAATCTATGAGGTTCCTCCAAACAATAGCTGAATCCAGGCAACAGAATCCCATGACCTGATGTCCCAGACTGAACAAAGAGGAGAGAGGGAGGCAGGATAGAGAGATGGAAAAGGGAAAGATGAGGGACATCTGGATATCTGTAATCCCTTCTCTCTTGTTCCCGATCTGCCCAGGTCTAAGCAGCAGCCTCAATTTCTGCCTCCCCAGAACAAATGCTTCTATACTTTCCCCACCATGACGGGCTTTGACCTCAAACCATGGGTGACTATAACCCCTTCTTTCCTTCAGATGCTCTGTGTAAGGTACTTCCAGCAGTGAGAAACACGTGCCTCTTGTGGGCAGGAAGCAACTGCTATCCATCATTGCTTGAGAAACACCTCCTTTCAGAAAAGCCTAGAACATCAGCCTCAACAAAATAATTGCACCCTTAAGGACACATTCTATGTACCACAACCATTAGGACAGCTCTCCATAACAAAGAGGGCCAAGTATCAATGCACAAAAGTTGAAAAGCCCTGTCCTACCACTACCATAATGAAAAATGGCACAGGAAATAATAAAATAAAATCAACCCCCCAAAACCCTAGCATGTGACACTATTTGCATTATTCAGATCAAAATTCCAAAATCTTTGCATACATTATTTGTATCCTCATTATCACAATCACCTGATCATGTAACTATTTCTACCTCAATTTTACACATGAAGAAAACATTGTATGTATACAAATCACAAGATAAATGGATGTCAGATAGATGATTGATCAAGAAATGATAGGTAGGAATAACTTTAACCATTTATACACGAGTCTGAAAAGCATACTAGAATATTTTAATGATCTGTTTTCAAGTTTTCAAGTATTCACTAAATACTATGATCAAACAAATATTGTGATATTTTGTCCAATAGCACAGACACCCAAGAATTAACACATGTCTGTCCAACACTAGACCCCTTACCTTTCTGTGGTACTATTCTGATTCTAGAGAGACTACAGGCAGGCTTGCCCAATATCTTGACCTTGTACAGAAAGCTGTCTTCTACACAATTCACTCTTGAAAACCATAACACATGGGATTACGAAAACAGACAGGTAATGACAACAAAACACAAATCACATGATATTGTAAGTTCATAGTTTTGTTTTGGGCCTCATTCTTAGCTATTTGGGATCTCATGTGAGCCTTGGGACACAGCATGGGCATTACCACTATAGTCCTACCAGGAGCAGAGACATCCTGATGCTACCAGACTATGGACACAATGGCTCCAACGGACAAGAATGCTCCCAGCAATCTGATGCTGGGAGAAGAGAAAGGCTAAAACTGGGTCACTGGCAAGAGGCAGAGTTTGTCTCTCAGGAAGAGACATCAGCGAGCTCTGACCACTCATCAGAACACCTTCCAGGACACATCGGAGCCAAGGGCACAATGAGTCACCAAAGGACAGGACCACACTCTGACCAGATCCATGCATTAGAGAGCACAACTTAACTTCTGTTTAAAATTAATTTGGGACCAAATACATTTGGAACACCAAATGTACTTGGGCACTCACGAGACCTCTTTATCTGTTTCTTTTCCATGTGTAAGTACCTTGAATATTTTTGTTTTTCTGATTTTAATCACTATCAGTCGTTTTAACTGGTGCTTGGAGCAAAGGTGGCTGAGTCTGGTTTGTTCGGGCTCCTAGAGCCTGGGATTTGACACTACAAACACCAATAATGATAGGAGAGTATTTCACTCATTTGAGCCTTTGGAAAAATCACACCACTCTCCCGGTGGCTAAAACAGGAAGGGACCTCACCACATTCATTCTTAGGTATTTACGAAGTGGTTTCAGTACATCTTTAAGGTGAAGTGTGAATTAAGTAGAATCCTATACAGTACCATACAATGAGAAATCTGAGTCTTTAAAATCCAGGCAAGTTGAACTCAAACCCAGGCCTTTCTGCTTCTTTCCATTAATTTTGTTAGAAAAGTCTTTCTGGGAGCAGCTACTCATATTTACCTTAAGAGATCTTCTAGTGCTTCCTGAACCTTTAAACATGATGGCACATACCAGTTTTATTCATATTTTATGAATTGAGTTACATGCCATAAGAAAGAGCCCACCTCTGGCACCGTGATATTCTTCTATACTTGCATAAAAGAAGATTAGCAGAACAGTCATCTTGGGCTTCACTGAGCAGGTGATGGAGATGCAGATGCAGATGCAGATGGAGATGCAGATGCAGATGGAGAGCAGATGCAGAGACCCTCAGCCAAACATTAGGCAGAACTCAGGGAATGTTGTGGAAGAAGGGGAGGGAAGATTGAAAGAGCCAGAGAGGTCAAGGGAACCACAAGAAAACCTACAGAATCAGTTCACCTGAGCCCATAGGGGCTCACAGAGACTAAACCACCATTCAGAGAGCGTGCATGAGAGGGACCTAGGCTCCCTACACATACGTAACAGATGTACAGCTTTGTCTTAGGGTGGGACCTCTAACAGCAAGAGCAGAGCCTGTCTCTGACTGTTCCTGCCTTCGTTCCCTGTCCCCTAAAGGGGCTGCCTTGTCTAGTTACAATAAGAGAAGATGATCTTAGTCTTGCTGCAACTTAATATGCCAAGGCAATAGATATCCATGGGAGCTTTCCCCTTTGCCGAGGAGAAAGGGAGCGGGGCGTAGGAAGAGGAGGGGTGAGATGCAGGGACTGAGAGGAGAGGAGGGGGGGGGAACTCTGGATGGAATGTAAAGTTAAGTAAGGAAAATGAAAGATTTTTTCTTTATCATCCCGAGGCTTCAACTGTCTCAAAGTTTCAAGGCCACTCACCCTTGAAAGGGCCAACAATTGGGTGCACACGTACTCCGCTTTAGTGCAACAACGAACACAGGTGAGATCTAAGTAGCCTCACCTGTGGGCTCATTGACATTTCTCAGCTTGCTCCATCGATCACTAAAATGGAATAGACAGCAACATTAGTATGTCAATGTGTGAATTTATATCAGACGCAAATGATCCCTACCCACCTCAGGTGTCCTGTCTATAGGAACATGTTTCAGTTTTTCCTCAAATATTAAGCCTTGTAAAAAGATTGATTCAACTGCTGTTCAGAAGGTTCTTGGAATGTGTTTAGAAACACTGGACCATGACGAGAGCACTAACATGTAGCTTCTTTCCCTAGGTCTGCCCCACCCCCACCCCACTAACACAAACCAGAAAGAATGGCGAATTAATTGTGACATAATTATGACATAATGAACTGTCATGTGACTACATTTTCTTCTCTGCCTGTGTCACTTTGAAGCCAATTTTTCCTCCATTGGGTTTTGTCTCTTGAATGACGCTTCCCAACTCCTATGACACCATCATAAATACATTTTAAGCTCTTTTGAATTAAATAACTTCACGGTTTCCTCTTAAATAGTCTTTTCCTCTAACCTCAATCAAAAACACACATCATTCTCTTTCTCTTGGAATGTGATAATTTTTGTGAGCATTGTTTTGCAGAGATTTCTATTATCACCAATAACATCCATCAACTCACTTCACCAAGCATTCTGAAAAGATTAGCCATTTGCAGGGACACAATATTTCTTAATTTGTGATGGGAAAGATGGTGGAGTTGTCAAATATTTTATCTCACGTTCATACAAGGTTAGTAAAAAAATTAATGGGAAGAAGATTTTGACTTACTTTCTTTAAAATACTTAACAATTTAGTCTCCTTTTGTGAAGACCAATATCTTTATTGTTCATCATAAATAAGGTACATCTCACCTATGGTTGAGTTACCCAATCCTAACCCCACTGTTTGAAACTTTATGCTACTCTTTGAAAGCCAATATCTGAATTTGTATTCTCTACTGTTCATTATTTTTTTTTCAGGCCCTTTTCTTAATAACAAAAAAGAGTATCCATTGTATGAAATACAAATTTTAATATAGAAACAATCTACAGAGGTATGCCTGGCATGTGTGGGTGGACAAAGCCCTTTCACAATGAGAGGCCACAGGCAGTAGAGGGAACATCCTCTAGTACTGACTGATTTACTCCTTTGAGATTGTCAATGAACCTGGAGCTAAATTGGTAGCCAGAAAGCCCTACTACTCTCCTCCCTCCCATGTACAGTGCACTGAGCTTTCTATATGGATGCTGATTTTAACCCAAGTCCTCAATCTTGGGCAGCAGAACTCTTACCCACTGGGCCACCTCCCAGCCATGATCTAGAAACAACTTTAACTTCAACCCTAGCTTAAAATAACACAAATCCACACATGTAAACATATAATTCCTTCTACATACCTCTATATAGAGGGCTGCATTTATTCATTCAATACATTAAGTAAAAATAGTTTATTAAAGATGACTTCATAATTTGTAGACTACTAAGAGAAAAAGGTTTCTGTGTATAACTATTTTGGGTTTCTCTCTGTCTTAAATGGTGTTCAACCGTCCAATGGCTTTAAGGTATATGTTAGGTGTCTTGTTAGGTACCCCAGGTTGTTCATGTTCAACCTAAGTTGATACTCATATCTCATCCAACTTCCCTGTGCTTTTCTGTGCTGTCTAGTCTATAGGATACACTCTTTTCAAACACGTAGGCCCAAAAAACATGTCACTTTGGTATCCCTGAATTCAAAAGAAATTTAAAAACACAAGTTAGTAAAGGAAAAGAATTTATTTTCAGTTTTGGCTAAATGAGGAGGCTAAGTGGGGTAGTGTAATTTTCTCGCCACCAGGAAATGCTTTTTTCTGGCTTCTATATCTGATGAGTATGACACACACACACACACATACACACACACACACACACACACACACACACGTTCTGCAAAGACTAGTCATCAAATCTAGCTTGATCTTGCTCTTCTTTTGGTGACTCCTGCAAACCTCTCTCTCAAATTTTCTAAGGAACACATTTATTCATTCCTCTTCTAAGACTGTGGAGGTTTGAATGAAAATGGCTCCCATGTAATCATAGAGAGCAGCTCTGTTAGTGGCTGTGCCCTTGAGAGAGGAGCCGTGTCACTGGATTTTTAAAGGTTTTTTTGAGGTTTTTAAAGCTCAAGCCTGGCCTAGTATTTCTACTCCTGCTGCCTGTTGATCCAGATGTAGTCTCTCAAGCACCATGTTTGCCTACCTGCTGCCATGCTTCCCGCCATGATGATAGTGAACTAGACCTCTAAACTGAAAAACAGCCCCAATTAAATGTTTTCCTTTATAAAAGTTGCTGTAGTCACGGTGTCTCTTCACAGCAATAGAAATCCTAACAAAGAGAGAGGCTTAGATAGAGCTTTACAATGTGCACTTTGTTACAAACCTAAACTGCTCAACCTAAACTGCTTTCTCTTAATAACTTCATTTTTTTGGTTACTTTTATTATATCTGAATACATTTTATATACATATAAATATACTGCATTAATGTAAAAGTTGGCACCAAAATTATTTTAGACCAAATTTATCTTTTACAGTTTTAAGTCCTGAAGGGAAAAGTTGACTCTGAGGTCATGTGACAGAGAGCTTCAAGACAATAAAGAATGTCAAATTGTGACAGGCAGTGGTGGCTCATGCCTTTAATCCCAGCACTTGGGTGGCAGAGGCAGGTGGATTTCTGAGTTTGAGGCCAGTTTGTCTACAAAGTGAGTTCCAGGACAGCCAGGACTTCACAGAGAAACCCTGTCTTGGAAAAAAAATGTCAAATTGCTTTGCATAAACAATGAAGCATAAATTGTTGGTGAGAAATAGAAAAGAAAGAGGAGAGGTTGTTAGTAGAATCCAGTTTTTATGCTACTGGGGCAGAAATTGAGGCTTTGAGATTAGCATATGAGAAAAACAGGATGGCAAAAGATTGGAACCTCTTCCTTAGCAAAGCCAATAACCAGCAGAGAAGACAACACTGGGCATGGTATTGTTAAAGAATATAAATACAGATCTCTAAATTGTGGACATAGAAACTTAGAATCACAAATTAGAACAAGAGCATAGATAGTTTTCAAGAATACTGTGTTGGACATAGACCTCACACTAGGAATAATCATCTAAGACAATCAAGGCTATAATTTGAGGATAATATGGCTCCATGTGACAGCTAGGACTGAAAAAAATTAACCAACACCAATATCATGGAGGTATTTTTAAAATGTTCAGGAGAGGATGGCCCCTAAGGATCCTTATAACTTGTAAAGAAATTAGTGAGATAATTTTCAAAAATTTTGTAGGAGTGGTTAAATCATATTCAAATTATTTGGAAAACAGTGTGAAGCAAACACAAACTGAAAATAAGAATTTTAGTGGCTGAGTGATGGTTCGGTCAGTAAGCTGCTTGCCACACAAGCACAAGAGAGTGAGTTTGGATCCCCAACACCACATAAGAAGCCAGGTTGTAGGCACATGCCTGCAATCCTAGTGCCCAGGACAAGAGGCAGCAGAATCCTGGAGCCAGTCTTGCCAACTCAGTGAAACCTAGGTTCAGTGAGAGAGCCTATTGCAAAATACAAGATGGAGAGTAACAGAGGAAGACCTTTCCAACCAGGAGCACACACACACAGCACACATACACAAACACACACTCACACACAGACACACACACACAAACACACACACACAGGAGAGATGCACACAAAGTTACACCAAACAGGCACATAAACACACACAGACTCACAGAGACACACATTCACACATACATACACACACACACAAACATACACACAGGAGAGGCACACACACAACACAGATACACATACATTCACACACAGACCCACACACAGAAACATACACACAGGAGAGACACACAATATAGACACACACTCACACACAAACACACACAGGAGAGACAGACATACAACACAGATTCACATACATTCGCACACAGAGAGATACACACACAAACATACACACAGGAGAGACACACACATAGACACACACAGCACAGGCACACACACTCACACACATTCATGCACATATAGACATATAAATACACGTATACTCACACACAAACATACACACAGGAAAGACACACAACATAGACACCCACACATTCACACACATAGACACACACATTAATACATACACATTCACACACATAGACACACACATATACTCACACACAAACATACACACAGGAGAAACATACATAGACACACACACACTCACACACACACACTCACACACACACACTCACATACACACACACACACACACACACACACACACACACACAGATGTCCATTGTCATTGCTAAAGCTAGAGAAGCTCTTGCTGACCCCTTTGCTGGAGTGTTCCTTGACAAGATGCTAATGACTTCAACTGAGCAAAGATACTCTAAGAGACTTTAACATCTTCAGCTACTGAAACAAGGAACCTCAAGGAGCTGAAATTCCTCATGATGTGGTAGAAAATGTCTGAAGCCAGAGCCACCCAGGGTGAGAACTCATCTCCCAGGAGAAGCACAGTACACAGAACTGATAACTTCCCAGAACACTTCTTTTCAGGCCAGACTGAAGCACAGGCAGTGGTAGTGAGTGAGAGCACACCCTAAGTCTCCTCATAGCCTGAGAAGGGGGACTTGGAAGGCTCACCAGCTCTTTGTTCCTCCTTTCAAGAGTGACCCTATTGACTAAGTCTCCATTTTCTGGTTTCCATTATTAACTTGTTTATTGAGTTGTCTTCTTGAGGACTGGTGAGAGCTGTGTCTTGTTAAGGACTCTTAGAGTCTAGATTCTGACCCTAATAACTCCAGTAACAAAACTCCAGTGCAATACTTTTTTCCTTCTCTTTGAAATATATGTAAATCGTTTTTGGAAGCTAAGTATGCCTCTTGCAGGCTTCATGACCCAGTAAAGTCTTCTCAGGGGTGAAAATCCATTTCTTTGAAGTACAAACATCAAGTGAGATGCAATTTTTGGTTCTGAGAGAAGTTTCTAGAGGGAAGGTGGGAGCCTGCTTTTAGTAAGGTCTGGCTCCAGCTTGTAAAACTACCTTCTGTCATAAAGACACACATTTGTTTTTCTTTGTATGAAACCAAGAAGCTAACACAGATGGTTACCCCAATTTCAAGATCAATTTAGGACGAGTTGCATAAAGTAAAGGATGCAGTCAACTGTTTTTACTTTGGAACTAGTTTCTGTTAATCTTGAGAAACTGTATTTATGACTTGTATATACCAAGCCTATTATATAATAAAATCAATCTCTCTCTGTCTCTCTCTTTTTCTGTCTCTCTCTGTCTCTGTCCCTCTCTGTTTCTCTCTCTGTCTCTGTCTCGCTCTCTTTCTCCACCCCAAAGTTTGTGGGAGGAATTTCTAGTTTGAGAGATTTTATTTTATTTTCCTTGTATTATTTTATGTAGAATAGGTTCTGTGTGCATGTATCAGTGCAAGTAAACACTTTGCACATACATATGAAAGATACATGTCAGCGTAAAGTACCATTTCTTGTTTGCTGTCCACCTTGATGTTTGGCTGGGGTTACTCATGGCCCAGAATCTTCCCATTCAGATAGAATGAATAATCTGTGAGCCCGGAGATCTACCTGTATCTGCCTCCCCAGAGGTGAGATTACAAACATATACCACCCCACCTGACTTTTTACATAGATTTCTGGGATCAAACTCAGGTCTACATTTTTTTGTTTTGTTTTTGTTTTTGTTTTGTTTTAGATATTTTCTTCATTTACACTTCAAGTTCTATCCCAAATGTCTTCTATACCCTCCCCCTGCCTTGCTTTACATGTTTTTATGGCAAACACTTTACCAACTGTGCTAGATCCCCAGTCCCAGGAGGGATTTACTTTCGATTTCATTTTTGCAAAGGTCGAAATCTTTCTTACAGACTGACAAATTGTGGCCAATTTGTAACAACTGATCCCTTTTGGTTTGATTACGGGAAAATGGGCTAGGAGTTCTCATATAGTTAGAAACAAAGATTTTTGTGTAAAAGTCGGGTGGGAGAAAAGAGTTGTGGCAAGGAAGGGAGATAGAAGTCCAATAAGGCGCTGAGTGGGAATGTTTCATTCTTTATTTTATAATATTAGGTTACAAAATTAATTAATATAATTAATTAGTCATTAATTAGTTAATGACTAATTAGAATGTTCTATTTCCACAAACATGTTGGTTTCAAAAGAAATGCATAATTTAGATGCTTTCCTCAGTGCCTAGAATGTACCACATTACCAAGGCAGAGAGCTAAAGATTCCCAGAGGCAGAGGGCTAAAGATTAACATAAGAAAGAAAATAAGGTCAGGGGATGAATGTAACCTTGCCTCCTACCCAGCCCCTCTGTGGGGTTTATGTAATGAACCCTAACATGCTTACAAAAAAGTCCTTCCTCTTCAAACACCAAAGATGGCAAATGATTTGTCAGGGGCCCTTAAAGCTCAGCAGATTAGTGACTGGGGACAGGTAGTCTTTCCGATCTTTTCTAGTTCTCCACCCTATGTCAATTCTCAATTCTTTTCCTTCTTACTGAGCTGCCTTTGCATAGCACTCTGGTCCAATTCTCTGGTCCATGACAAAAGAACCTGGAAGCACGGGAGGATGACCTCTCAACTCAGATCCATGCCTAAAACACTACCATGTAATGTTACTAATATTGACAACTTTCACCAAGGTCTACATCTTCAACTGTCTATTTTTAAGGTTCAGGCCTTGCATCATATGCAGGTTTAAAGCAGAGGTCTTCTGAGAGTTTAGCATGAACTTTTACAGTTCTCAGAATCTTTCTTCTCTCATCAGAATCTAATCATCCCAGGGTATTTGCAGAATGGCCTTTTCTTTTTGTTACTTTATCTGATTTCATTTGATTCTTAATCTCTATTCCCAAAGAAACCACTCTTCAGGGTCCTATTGTATTTTCCCTATCAAGCACCGCCCCGTGTAGATCAAGGACCATCCACTGTAGATCAAGGCCCATCCACTGTAGTGCGTTTGTTTCACATTTTCTTCAGCAACAGCTGTGACTATTAATCTCATTTTCTCACTTGAGATCTGTAACCACCAGGGAAAAGTGAGTCTGTAGGCAATACTATGGGAGAATATTTTAAGTAGGTTAATTGAGGTGGTAAGACTCGCCCACTCAAGGTGGCACCAACCCCTTGGCTAGAATCTTCATGAAAAGGCAGAAAGTCTTTGTTTCTTGACCATGGATACATTATGATCAACTGCCTAGGGCCCCTGCTCCCCCAGCTTCCCCACCAAGATGGACTATACCCTCCTACTGAGAGCCAAGTTAAATTCATTCTCATTTAAGTTGCTTTTGTCAGAGTGTTTTTCACAGCAACAGAAAAGAAAAGAAAAAGAAAAAAAAAAAAACCCTAAGGCAGTAGGTCACCATAAACTTTTCTCCTAAACAGCAAAAATGAAAAAGAAATGAAAAAAAAATATAGAAAAAAATAGGGAAATGAAAGGAAATGGTTAAATAATTTAAAACTTCTATGAAAGCTCCTTTAGCTAATTTTCTATTAGCATATTCAGTATTTAGAACATATGCATATTAGATTAGAGAAATCTTGGGAGCTAATTCTATAACCTGTCCCCTTACCCTGGCATAGATGTGATATTGAGATGAACCCAGTTATAATTTCTCATTTTTTCATTTTGTTAGAAGTGGTTCTGTGACTTTGAAGATTTCTATTAAGGTCTATGTGTCTGGATTTTGCCTTTGCAAAGTTAAGGTGAGGCGAATACACAACCAAATCCCTTTGCTGAATAAAATTCAGTGTATGGCAGAAGGATATTGAAGGTTTTCACAAAGGTGAGATAATTAGCTATGGTATCATGGAGCTAGAGAAAAGCAGCAATGATGTGTACATTAAACCACACAGTTAGAGACTATTAAGTGATGGTTCAAATGTATTTTTAAATGAAAGGAATGACATTTTAAAAATGGAAGAACCTTCTTGAATCTTACTTTAGAAACAAGAATGAAGAAAGTCGAGAAAGGTCAGAAACAAAAGAAGTTTCTGAAATCTTTGGACTTAAAGGAGATGCTGAGCCCCATGGTACAGTTTTACATATGAAAATCAGGATATTATTATAGTGGTACACTCACACGTATGAAAATCACTATATTATAGCCAACAATGAAACTTTGGAGCAACTGCTAAGTGTGCTATATCTCATTTAGAGGTAAACCTT
>NC_000076.6:123636749-123761749 GCF_000001635.26 Mus musculus | reverse complement strand
TCTCTCTCAGTGGCATCATAGGGTAGACTCAGATGTGTGCCTGATTTATCCCATTCTCTCCCTGCTGAAAACAGGGGTAATGAAAGAGGATGGCAGAGAGCAAAAGATAACCATACGGGAAGGCAAAGACATGACTCGAAGGGTGGCAATCGTCTGAACACAGAGCACGAGAGCCCAGGAAAAGAGTGTGGTCCAATCAAACACAGAGAATAAAAGTTAACCACAAATATCCCCGTTCAGTTAAATGGCCACCTGACTTATCGTACTCATTTTTGTTTAAACAAAAAATATGAAAAAATATAATTTGAAGAAAATGTTTTGCATAGATTAAATTTGATGTGGAAGATGATAAAAAGAAACAATGTCCGTTATCGTCCCTTACGGGACTGGTCTGCTAGATATTTCATTCAAATTAACTGTGAACAGCATGCAATACCATATACACATACACAAAGATAGGGAAAGCCTCCTCTAACCTGAACTGTTTTGTCAGCACCTTCCTCGGGAATTCTACAATGAGCAGTGCACAATACTAATGTTCGGCAGCATTCTCTTTATAAAAGTAGAGTGCAGCTCCCCCACCACCAGAAGTCTCATTATTGACCCTGACATCTTGACAGCAGACGACAATGAGAAAGGCCACACTTTATAAGGACTTAGTAAAATGGAGTACATCGCCCTTTATATTAGATAGTGGGTTTTACTCATTTAATATGAAAAATAAATGATTCTTCCTGGAGAGTTTCATAGTTATATATGCATGAGTTAGAAAATATAGCCATGGTCAAAATCTCATTTCATTGGCCCAGTGAAATTGTTTTAACTTATACACATGTGTATGTGTGCACGTAGAGCCATAAGTGCTCATCTTCCTGCAGTCTCAGCCCTAAATATATACCAAGACTTCCATGGCGAGGGTGCCCTGTAACCTCTGGAGATACAACATGGCAGCACACACTCAGATACATGATGGGGAACTGTCCAAGATCCCAAGCCATGTTCTACTGCATCCTTAATTAATGCACTGACATGATGGGTCCCTTTGTACTTCTGCGCTTCTATTATGGCAACTCACATGTCTTTAGGGAGATGAAAAGTTAACCCTTGAAGGAAAATCACACAGAGGAATGAAAAAACAGAGGTAACCAGAACAAAGATAAGAAAGTATAGACTTAAAGCAAATTTTATCCCATAAAAAGACGTTTCCTACCAAGCTATAATGTGTCAGATGTATGGGTCCTTAACACACTCTATATTATTACACCAACCACAATGTCAAGGCTCTAATTCACACAAATGGATAGATGCACAAATGTGACTTTTGTAATAACACCATGCCGAGAAGCCCAAAGTGCCAAGCATTTTAAAGCATCATCAACACAGTTCCTCCCATATTCTGTTGTAATTAAGCATATCGGGACCCAGTAGCTTCTCATTTGCACTCTGGCCTAAAATGTTAATTGTAAACATCTGTGTCACCCATCTCCAGATGATTCTTATTAGGACCTTAGATACTCACCACTTCCGTACATCCTCAAACATTTCTGTCTGTGTGCACTTCTCCACGAGGAATCTAAGATGTTCCCCACAAATGAGTCTTCTTCGGGGTTCGGGAATTTAAAAGTGTTCCTGAGGGATTATAATAATCTCACTGAGACTAAATTGCAAAAGAACGCAGGTGGTCTGGAGAGGGAACTCACAAATGAAAAGCTGCCTGGAGTGATGCCTACCTGGCTTCAGCTCCCAGTTCGAGTGGATCTGGAGAAGAATTCGGATTCTGCTGGGACTTGTTGCCATGCAAAGCTAGTTTTGCTGGCAAACTGTCTTTATGCCTTCAGGAGGCATGGAAGGCCAAACTTCCCAAAGAGACCTATCACGAGTGTATGCTTCAAGAGGGTGCTGTCTAAGGGAAAGCAGAATCACTCTCTCCTGGCCCGTGGCTAGTCTGGGTATATGCATAGTCTTGCTGCTCCCAAGCTTCCTGTCTTGCCTACTGAATATTGATCTTCGAAGGAAGCTTATGTCCTTCCCACTAGCTTTTTAACCTGATATCATCAAAGAGGTGCTCCTCTCCTTGAGCAATACTCACATTTGTAAGTGTTGAGATACCATAACTACTGACTCACGGTATGACTGCCAGCTTTCTCTCCCTTCCCTTTACAAAGGTCCTGTGGTCCTTAAAGTCTTCACTTGAAGAGTTCAGCCTGTTCAGCTCATGGAGCTCTTTCCCCAACACCTCCACTAGATGAATGATGCTTAGTATATTTTTTTCTAGCTTTAAAATATGAAATTAGAAAGGCGATTCCTATAATCCTAGCACTTGAGAGGTAGAGGCAGGAGGATTACAGTACTATAGGCCAGTCTCAAAGAGTGACTTAGAAGCCAGCTGAGGCTACAGTTTGAGATCCTGTATTTAAAATGTTTTTAAAAGATTGAATGTTTTAAAAAAAGTAAGATGACTGTAAATATTCGTTATTTGAATATTTGAACCCTTAATTAGTATTTATCATTTTATTTTATTATTTCTATTTTCATAAAATATTTTACAAAACTTTATTTTGTCACTATTTCGGTAAAATAATCGTATACTAATAAAGCCATGTAAAATGTCATCAACTCTTCTTTTACTATCACTTGGTTTGTTTTTCCTAATGTGCTGATAAATGATATCTTTGAAGAATTTTTAAGGTTATAAAAGAACCCACGTGTAGCCAATGTAGCAAGGATCATGAACCGTGAGAAGGATGAGGCTGTGTTCCTCACAGGACTTGGTTGAATTATTATAGGTCCAAACTATCCTCAAAGAAAGATAGCCAGTATTCACAAAAGTCTGTTTGCTTTCCATGCCAGTCCTCACCAAGGCCCAGAGGGAAATGTCAAATGACCATTAGTATATATATATATATATATATATATGTGTGTGTGTGTGTGTGTGTGTGTGTGTATGTGTGTGTGTAATGTGTGATATAGATATATGTGTATATATATATGTATATGTATATATATATATATATATATCTTTTACACATATACAAATACACATATACAAATACACATATACACATACACAAATACATGATCAAGTTTCCACAACTAAATTTTGACTTATGTACAGTTCAGGAAACCAAGAATGGCCAGCACCTTCGACAACAGGTTGCTTCACTACAAGGGAAGAGTCACATCCTTGTGATGCCAGAACCGTTTAGTAATGGGGGAATTAGTGAGATAAAACAGATGTTTACTTCTCTCGTGTAATAATCCAGGATTTCTCTGGAGGCTCCACTTCATCAAGATGTCTGTGTCTAACTCAGAAGGGAAGAACTACCATTCTCTGGTCCGTGTCATAATGTCAATGCCAAAAATGAGTTTCTTTAAGGCTAGATAATGAATAGAGAGAGAGAGAGAGAGTGCTCATAATTTGATGACAGCACACTATTAGATAAGGATACACATAAAAATAATCAATTTTATTTTTTGCTTTAAGAAATGGAATTATTGAATGAAGCGTTGGATAAATGAATGTCATTAATTAATGGTTTAACAAATACTATGGGACTTTTGTTTTGTTTTGCAATGCCCTGAAACTGTTTGTTTGTTTGTTTATTTGTTTGAGACAGGGTCATGTTTTGTACCATGAGCTATTCTGTAACTTACTGTATAGGTCAGGCTTGACTGGTTGCATCAGTCTTCCCAAAGCAGCCTTTCCAGTCTGGGTTATAGATAAGCATGCCCTATCATGCCTACTTTCAACTTTCCTGATCCATTCTTGGTCTATGAGCAGCAATGACCTGACATACATATATATACACATCATCACTGACAGAAACACACCAAATACCAGTAACAGGATCTGCAGTATATTGCCTGCAGGGACATGCTTGACGACTGCATTTTTTAATGCGCCCAACCTAGTCTATTGCAAAACTCTTTCATTTCTTTCTTGAAGCAAAGCACCACCAGATGCTGTTGAGACCGGTGTCCAATGATGTACAGAAGCCTAAAGACCATATTTCCTATTGCCTATAAACTCAAACCATTTTGCTACTAATAAGAAGTGGGAAATGTATGGGAGTGGGTGCTTTGTGACAATTGTTTGGAGGTGACTTAATCTGGGAGGTAAGAAGACATCACTAATCTTTCCAAAAGCAGAGTTCAAAATTGAAATTATCCTGCCTTTGTGAGCTAGATCCTCTGAAAGTCACAGTGTAGAAGTGCCATTAGGTTCCTGTCCTATTTTACGGCTCCCAGACACATCCAAAGGAGACTAGCATGGTCCCCAAAGCAGAGAGATGCTTTGATTATGTTAGCTCAGGCACTGAGAGCATCTGTAGAGAACCCTCACCATTTTTATTAATCGTTGCAAAATACTGCTGTGAACCTCTCCCTGGGTCTGCAATTGGTATTCCATTACTATTTAAATAGGTTATACATATGTACACTTCCATAGCATTTCAGGATTATGTTTTCCTATGTTTCATGGTGACTGATGGCCAGAACAGCTAAGACTCTTCATGCTTTCAAAGCCAGTAATGAAGCCTATAGGGCTTATTGAAACTGCCATTGAAGGAAATCATTTAGCCCATTGCAAATGCCAGCCCTGGTTCTATTGTAGTTCAAGTTAAACGCCATATAAAAACAGATCTAAAAGGTTTCATTGCTTGCTTGTTTTCAAGGGCATGAGGAAAATGTCACTGGTATATAAAGTGGAAACCGGACCATCTTTAACGACTCTCAAGCAAACTGGTGGAGAGCAAGCTCAGCAGTGAACAGTCATGGGTATGATCCATCTCACACCAGGAAATCGTTCCTGTTTTCTGATGTTCAAGTCCTCTCTCAAAGGGGAATCTGTTCATTTTACTGTCCCACAGAAGTGTATGTGGATTAATGGAAGCACATGGTGGGTGATACTGCTAGCGCCTGAAATGATACCCTTCAGAAATAAGTGCAGAACAAGCCTTCGATCACTGAAATTGTTAAACAATGTCAAAGCTACCCTATTGAAACAGAGAAGGCACCTTGATAGCTTTGGAATTCTGTAAATCAGCTCAAAGCACCATAGCTTCCATTGTCAATGAACTGAGTGAGTTTACATCTATTCAACAAACAGAATATATTTAAATAATGTTCCAACTTGAAGACAAATCATCAAGACAAATTCTTTTTGGGATGCTTGATACTCTATTACAACAAAATACACATGCTTTACCATTTTTTTTTTCCGAGACAGGGTTTCTCTGTATAGCCCTGGCAGTCCTGGATCTCACTCTTTAGACCAGGCTGGCCTGGAACTCAGAAATCTGCCTGCCTCTGCCTCCCAAGTGCTGGGATTAAAGCAGTTTCTCTAGGCATTATTCAAATGACTGATGCCATGTTAAAATAACGTGAGAAAGAACGTCCCTAAAATGAAACGTAGATAGAGCACTTCCTGTGATGTTCACTATAAATTTTAGAAATTCTTCAAGATTTTAGGTTTTATTTTAGAGGTTTTGTTATTGCTTAATGATCAAAAATTGATACTAGAAAACCTATTTAAACTGGACAATCTGGTGAGTTCAGTTATTCCATGTAATAATACATGTCAGAAAAAAGACTATAAGAAATTTATAAATACAGAGGTCAGATCATTGGATCTTTTTCCCCTAAATTAAAAACATAATTTTATCAAGCTGTCACTTCCTATCATGAATGGAGTCCCATTCTTAGGCAGTACTATTACGTTTTATAGGCTCTAGGAAATGGCCGTAGTCCACTTTATGAAATAAAAGTCACTTTTAGAAGATTTCTTTGAGTCATGCATTTATTGAATATTTTCTAATGTTAGTGAGAATAACAACCCCATTAAAATGACTTGAACAGAAATTAAAACACCAGCTCAGTATTACTGGCAATTGGATTTTACATAAAATAAAGCAGGACTCAACAAAGAAAATTATAGGGATTTTGTAAAAAATGAGAATTCTCAGTCCTAATGCTTATTGCCCAGCAAACATATTTTTCCTAAATTTAATAAACTGTAATGTGTTCCTGCTTTGAAACATTAGCATTTCCCATCACACTCCAATGGTCTGATTATTTCATCAAAATTAAATCAAACATGGAAATGTCTCCAAGACTAAGCTCAAGAGATATCAGCGTCCACAGGATATTATTCCGAAGGTGATGGAAATATTCAAAAAGATGCGTGTGGGGGAATTTAAGAGTTATATGCTTCTAGCACCCCACAAGGCAATGGGCATGATTTCTGGAATAGCTAGAAAGTGATTTCTTTTAGTGGAAGTAACTAAAAACCAAGCCTTTTAGTAAACTCAGGCCTGGAACCAACTGGGAATGTGTGAAGCCTTGTATAGAGAATATATACAAGCCAAGGAACTTTGTCAGAGATGATATGTCAATGAATGCTCAAATATTATTGGACTATATGGCAACGCCTGATAATTCATTTCAGAACCCCCCTAGTATTTCATAAGAGTTCATTGCTACATTTCCTGTCCACTTATGAACACATGCATACAATATTCACAGTAGATTACACTGTGCAAGAGTAACATTCTTATTTTTTTTAAAGATTTATTTTATTTTTTGTTCTAGGTACCTGTGTGGGGTAGGAACACACTGAATGCAGGAGCTCATAGAGGCCAGAGGAGGGTTAGGATATTCTGGAGTTGTCTGGCTTGGGTAGTGCAACCTTCCTCTAGAAGAGCAAGAAGGGACCTCCAGTACAAAGCCACCTCTCCATCCAGCTCCTCTTTTGCATTTCTCTACACCCTGCATGTGGACTTGCAAACCTTTTCCTTCATGTAACACAATGATCACAAGTAATACTATAGGCTCAAGACGTCCTGGAAACCCAGCAACACCTTCTAGAATGCCAAAAGATCAAATTCTTCAATCTCTACCCATTCTCTATGTCCCTCGTTTTTGAACTCCGAATGCCTCTTTATTGGTATGCACCCATGGTATTTTAATTTTGCAAAACTGAAAAGAGTGTGGCCTAGTGTGACACAAATATCCTTGTAAGGGATTGGCTGGAACTGTTTAATATCTAATTCCTTTGAACAAGTTTTGCAAAGGTATTTTGCTTCCTGGTTCTGAGGGTAGGGGACCAACCCAGTTGGAGTCTAAGTTGGAGTTATCACTCCAAACCAAGAAATCAGCATCAAAGGGTAGAAATGTTGAACACTCCTGGCCCTAATTACAGGCCTAAGCTGGATTCCAGACATTCCATTTATTTATGTCTTGATGTACTTTGCTGAAAGCAAACTCTAAAAGACCCAAGCCTGACAATTGTCTTCATATTTAAATGACCTTTTAAAACTATTACAATAAATCCATAAAACAGCTATATTCTGCCATAATGGAGCCAATAGATACCCTGACATTTCTTGCCTCTGCATTATCCTCTTTTGCTTCCACAAGCAATGTTATAAATTTGAAGTACAACCACCCTTTTACAGGGAAAAAAAAAAGCTATTTAACATAAAAATCAGCCTTCAGCATTGTTTGACCTGATTATTACCAAATTATAAATTCCTTCATCCTCAGGCAGGTGGTGCTCACTGCTTCTGATATTCCGCAGAATTACTTCATCGTGTCAGCCAGGCTGATGTGTAATGAAAAGGAAATTATGAAATATGTTATTTTAACACTATCTGAATATCACATCGATTCTATATTGATGTGGTATGAGTAGGCAAGCTCTGGTTGACTGACTAGCCATCTCTTTTCCGATGGCAGCCTCTCTTTGGACCCATGTTTCCTGCAGAGGCAGCCTCTCTTTGGACCCATGTTTCCTGCAGAAGTAGCTTTCATGATCCTAGAGGTTAGAAACAACCCCTCATTACAAACAAGGCTGTCTGTCTAGATTTAAAACTCTCTGCTAACATTTAAGTCTATAGTAGAATGCATATCTCCTTCCGTGGACTAGACTGCCGCGCTGTAAAATCCGATCCCCTCAGCTTTTTAAGATACATCTACATGGCAAACACTCTACATCACTTTTCTTCTGACCTGCTGAACAAGGATGGAAACTGAGTTTCACCTTTGGACAAAATTGCTTTACAGCCCATCTCTGTGAGGACCAGAACGATAATAGATAAGTGTATAAAGAGCTGACTAACCTGGAGGAAGCCCAGTACCATATGAAACCACATCACAGTTTTCCCCCAAGCTTGAACATCCTAACTAATAGAGCTCTAGAGGAAGAACCTACTCATGTGACTTTGATTATTTTCAAATCTATTTTTAACTTACCTGAAAATGTAATTTTCAATGAGTCTTTCCTGTTATCATGTTTGAACTTCAACCACTCCACTGAAATCTATCTCTCAAACAAGTCCCCACCCCCTACTTTCATGTCTTAACTTTCTATGTGTCACTGTCTAAGTGAATTCGCCCAAGCATGGGTGGGGAGTTACTTACTAGGACACAGGAAACTTATCAGCAGGTACAGCACTGAAGAAAATGACATCTTTCTCCCCCAGCCTGGTAGGACAGCTATGGGTTAAAATTAATGACCATCCCACTCAGACAGTTATGGGTTAACATTAATGACCATCCCACTGCCATAAGAAGCTTCAGAAACAAAAGCTGGGCACCACAGCTCTGACCTTTGGGAGTGAACATGGGCTCTGAGAAGGAGAGTTGACAACATGATCATTTGCCAAACCAATACTGCTAGATTCCCACCCCAAAAGGCCTGCTCTTCTCCTAAAGGGTGTTTTCTTGCATCCCTGCTTGCTCTGCTTACACTCTTTGTGGCTCACATCACTGATGTCCTGTCTGAATTCCTCTTGTTCAGAAATGCAAGAACTGAGTGCACAGCAGTGGGCAGGGCTGGAAGAAACCGAAGGCCTCTTGGGAACACCATCCTATGTTACAAGTCTGAGTCTGTATGATGCCACTGTCACAATCTGACTGCCAACAACGATACCCCAGAGAAACGTCTGCTGGGGATCATGATTCACACTACAGGGAGAGATGCCAAACATATTCAAGAATGTCCCTTCCTGACACTAGGGAATCAATTCTTAGTTATATATATATAAAATAATTACATTTCTTCATTTTGGGTTTAATTTATTTTAATTTAGATACATTCTTGTCTGCTCTGATCAGTTTCACTCCGGTAAAGAAACTTACATTTCCAAGATCTGTCTGTCCCTTTGTGGCTAACAGGATGAAATAGTTGTTAAGTAAGTGTATTGGTTGGGAAACTATTCAATGACAACAATAATTGCTCGTGATAACTCTGCTCCCTGCTTGAACTTGCTGGGCATGAATTATTTCACCGACATCTCACCACTTCTAAGTTAAGAGTCTATTACTCCTGTTTTAGGGATGAGCAACTGGGACTCTGGACCATGAATAACTAGACCAGGTGATGAACTTAAAGTGAGCCCTAGGTAGGTCTTTCCAACTGCAGATTTTCGTGTCCGTATCATGAGCTAAAAAGCATTTGCCTTTAAAGGTGTATGTCTTCTGTCAGAAAGATGAACTGGGATCCAGATGCCTCCTTCCTCCTGAAGAGCAGAAAAGCAGTCACAGCTCATTAATTAGCCTTTCAGAGTTGAAAGAAAAATGGTAATTCGAGACAACACCCCCTCTGGCCAGGAGGCTACTGAAGAGTTTGTTTCCAAATAGAATGTCTGTGCCTGTGCTCGGGATGGTGAAAATGATGTCCGTACCCACTGCATGAAAAGTCAGCCATCGCTGTTTCCAGTGAGCTGTTTACAGCAAGACCTTTCAGAATACAAATCCTCTATTATGCAGCACTTTCTACCAATAGCACAATTGTTCCGCTCCATATGTTCTTCCTCTAGGTGTCTAATGAGTTCCTACATATGAGAAATGACAAGAGAGTCTATCTAAGGAACCATTCCAGTAACAGTGGCATATGGAAACACTGTTTTCAAGCCCCTTGCCACAATTTCTAGGCAAAGCAGCAAGAAGATCTGGCAGAGATTACATTCGCCATTCCTGGCAGCTAAGTTTCACTGCCACACCTGCTGCAGGTCCCAGTCCTTCCTGTCAGGCTTAGGGCTGACCATGATGATGGGAGATGAACTGGATAAATCCCTTTTCTATTTCCCACCCCATCCTAAACATTTCTCTGACACCAAGTTCAATTCCATTATTCTGTGCCAAGAATCAGCATTGCCTTTGCAATCAGTGTATTTAATGAACACTACATCATCTTGAAAGCACTCTTGTGTTTCAGACTATTTGTAAAGGTCTGCTTGGTGATTTTGTCTCAGTTAAAACATTTCCAGATCTGTAGATCTTGCTTTTTTTGTTTGTTTGTTTGTGTTTGTTTCAACCTGATGGAGACACCTTGATGACTATTAGATTACGTGGTAGAAAGATATATAACATAGTGGTTTGAATGAGAATGGCCCCCTTGGGCTCAAGTATTTGAATGTTTGGTCACCAGGGAGTGGGAATGTTTGAAAGGCCTACAAGAATAGGAGATGTGGCCTTGTGGGATGGGCTTTGAGGTTTCAAGAGTCCTTAAATGGCCCAGTATTGAGAGCTCTCTCTTTCTCTCTCTCTGTCTCTCTCTCTCTGTCTCTGTCTCTCTAGCTCCCCACCCCCTTCCTCTGGTGCCTAAGGCCCAGGATATAGCTCACAGCTCTTACTTCAGTTCCTTGCTGTATGCCACCATGTTCTCCACCATGACAATGATAGAGTAAGCCTCTGAAAGTATAAGCAAGTCCCCAACTAAATGTTTTCTTTTATAAGAGTTGCCGGGGTCATGGTGTCTCTTTTTTCACTTCACAGTAATAAAACAGTGATTAAGACATGTTGTGAGAGGTGACATTTATGCCTCTCTCCTTTAAGGTAGTAGCAACTGTACAACAGTAGCATCCAGCATCTCCAGCATCTCCAGCATTTACCTACAGACATAGATTGTCTCATTAAACTCGTGTCAAGATCTTATATACTCAAAACAAGCTCTCAGTCAGCTGACTGGCCTGCTCCCTCAGCTTCTCTTTTTCCTTTCTTTCTTCTCCCCTACTCTAACCCTCCCTTGTGGATCACCCTCTATCTGATAACTCTTCCACTTGTTCTAAATTGACAAAAGAGCATTGCGTTTCTTTATGGGGTACAAAGCTGAATTAGAGTTTGTGGAGAAAATGTGGACTAATTAAATCAAGCTAAGTAATATATCATTAGCTCAGAGGCCTACTGTTTCTATAATGAGAACAGTTGGAACTTTTAGTTGTTTTGAAATGTACAGTATACCGTTAACCTGAATTCTAAAACTATACAGTACAGTTAAAAAACAAAAGTCTTGGCCAGGCATGGTGGTGCATGCCTTTAATCCCAGCACTTGGGAGGCAGAGGCAGGCAGATTTCTAAGTTCGAGTCCAGCCTGGGCTACAGAGTAAGTTCCAGGACAGCCAGGGCTACACAGAGACACCTTGTCTCCAAAAACAAAAACAAAACCAAACCAAAACAACATAAAAAAACCAAAACAAAACCCAAAGTCTTGTTTCTCCTAACTCCAGGCTTTGTACCTTAGGACTGTTACCTTCCTATTCTTGCTCTTGACTTCAGCCTTTGCTGCCATGAACCTATTCTCTGTCCTATAAGGTCAGTTGTTTTAGATCACACAGTTTGGTAAACTCTGTGGTTTTCCCCCGTGCTTGTCTTATTTGCTTAGTATAATGTTCTTCAATTCCATATACATTGTCGGGTATGACAGAATTTTCTTTCTTTGTCCTAATGCATTCATCCCATTGTGTATATAGTACATTTTCACCTGCTGGTGGATATTAGAGTGAGTCCACACTTGATTATGCTAAACCATGCTGCAGTGATGACAGACACCACAAAAATCTATTTGACAGTGAGTTTCCTTTAAGTGTTTGGAAGTTGAATGATATTTATAATGGCAAACTTTTCTCTACCATAATAAAATAACTCATGTGTACTAATTACTAAGAGGCTAATTTAGCACACAGTTTTAGACAATGGTATTTGTGTTAATCAGCTTAGCTGTGGTGAAGAATTCATGGAAAACAAGAGAATAGGAAGGCTACTGACACTTTAACCATGAACAGAGAGAAGACGGTGGGATCAAGTTCAGATTTTATGACTTTCAAGGAGTCTTCCAAAATTACTTTCCAAGGGCTTGCTCCAATTGCTTTAGAACTTGCTACTAGGCCTGTGTGTCAAGACTTCTCCTGCCTTCCAAAGCCAGTGCTCTAAGGACCAAGGCTGCAATAAAATTGGGGACACTTGAGCCATGTCAAACCATAGCAATATAGTCAGTTTTTAGGAACTTCCATATAGTAGTCTATAATAATTATATCAATTAACATGACAACTATAGCATATTAAGGTTACTTTTTTATCCATTCCAATACATACTACCTAAAAGTTTATAGCTTTACATTTTATGCTCAAATTCTTTAAAATGTAATATATTTTCTTTAATTGCTGTTGGTCTTCTATCCACTCTTTCAGAAAGAATGACTTCTATACTGCAGAGAGATAATTATAAGAAAAGATATCAGGAGTACATATGCAGACAAGACTCTTAACTAATGTGTTCAAGATTTCTTTTCAATATGGACTCTCAGAATTAATGAAAGAGCTGGCAAAACCCAGCAACAAATCCATGAAAGATAGTCACCGGGGGACGGTGGATAAGATAGACATCTTAAATGGAAGGGTTATTAAATACAGTTCTGATTTCCAAAGACAGAATAGATGTGATTACAAGGTGAGATAATATTCTTTAGTCCACACAAGATATTATCAGGATAAATGAACATGATTTCCAGAAGACAGCTTGCATGGGAATCTGGCCTTTCAACTTGGTCTTATTTTTACTTTCAAAGTATCTCCCGCAATGACATAAAAACTTTCTACTTGTCCAGGCTCCCAAAGCATCTCCTGCTTTCTAACAGCACCACCCTGGGACAAAGCCTTTCATCACAATGTGGACTCAGAAGATGTACTCACAACAGATCAGAATTGTATTTAATAGTCCCTGCCCTACTCTGACCTAGGAAATCATAAGCATTTTTGATATTACTTATATGATTTATAGCATACCCTTATACAGGGATTTAGGGAACTATAACTTTTAATAAGTCAGTGCTCATGAATAATTGTCTGCAGCCAGATGTGGATGGTCTTATTCCACACCACTTATTACCAGCTATGTGACATGTGCAAATGACTTATGCAGCCTGCTTCCACTCCCTCATCAGCAGAGAGCAGACAGTCGGAGTGCCTCTTTATGACTTTGCTGAGGATTAAATTATCTAAAATATATGCAGTGCTGAAAACCACACATGGTACATTCCAGTAAATGTTCATGAAGTAAATCCCTAATTAAAATATGTCCTTTTAATCTTACCTCTAATTGAGAGTGCTGACTATTTGAGAAGTGGCTGTTTGAAGGAAAACTTTCATTCATAATTAGGCATAAGAAGATCAAATACAATGTGATTCAATGCGTAGAATAGCATAAGAATGCCATAGATATTCAATATTTACTCAAGTCTTTGCATGTTTAAAAGATGAAGTGCCTGTAATTATTGCAGTATTGGAACATGTAAGAACCACAGGGTTGTATGACCTTGTATTAATTAACAATGTGCTGCTGGTATTTAATAGCTCTCACTGATAGAAAACGTTATACAGATTTTACCAAGAGCATCAGAAGCCATGAGTTTTCTCTGGCTCATTCTAATAATGACAATAATATCAGAACCCATTTGTCTAGATCTTTTAAACTTTGCAAGGAGCTAAGCAATCATTCACTTACTCCTCACCATAATCCTGGGTGTCAGATGTGTCATTTTTATATTGTAAGATCATTACTTATGCATGTTATCACATCATTATTATTTATATTTCATGGGTGAAAAAGATGAGAACCAAAATGATTAAGGCATTTTCTCCTTTAGGGTCACAATTTGTCTCCTGCAACACCCTTAAATAACACCTAAAAGACAAATGAAAAACTATGTGTTGCTTTCATTTTCTATACCCTTTGAAACAAGGCAAGAGACAAATGCCAGTTCCTTAGTGAGGAGACTTAGCAAGCTTCTTGGTTCAGCTGTGTGACACTGGCACTGTAGAGTTCTAGAAGGTTCCAGGTTCCATGTATATGCCCTATGTAAATGGTGCTCCTTAGGTCTGAACAGCTTGTGTGACCTCTGCAGGTACAAATGGGGTGATTATTTCTGCAGAACTCAAAGCAACAAACAGCAATAAAACTGACATGTTGGTTTCCATTTCATCCTGTGGTATCACAGAAAAGCAGGGCATAATGGGGTGGGGTGGGGAGAGATGAAATCAAACAGAAGTAACTCTAGAGGGAAATCTGTCACGAAGGTTGAATTTTCTCTCATAATTCACACTACCTACTCGTTTAAAAGCATGGCAATCAGCTGACCCAAGTGTGTGTGTGGGAGCCCCAAGTTACATCCTACTTCAGGATCTCAAATTTGGTTTATTGTCTAGTGCAGCAACCCTAAAATTAAATGAGCATGGGCAGGAGACTCATCTTTGTGCAGTCTGTGGAATCTTGTTGGAGACAAACAGAGCTATTACCAAATCCTCCAATGTCAGATTCTAAAATGGACAGGAGAGTCTTCAGGACAGTGCTGCCAGCTGGAGGTTCTTTTTCCACTTACATTAGAAATCTGGTAATTGGATTTTAAGCAGTTCCATGTGCAGTAATTATATGTAATCCATTCTGTGGCATTCCTCCCCAGTAAATCGGTAAGAGACCAAAAGATATGGCAAGCCTTCCTTTATCAGTGCCACACAAGTCTCTCTAAAGCTGGTTGGCTCCAACAAAGAGTCTTTTAAGAGAGCAAGTGGGACATTTTAACTGTTGAAAACCTAATGGGAATCACAAGACAAGAAAGGGGGGCTAATGGGTAGCTGGCAGTAAAATGCAGGTCAGATGACTGTCCTATAATATCACCAGAAATGATTAACCCACCGAGAACTCCAGTGTCTATTGTTGTTTAGAAATATGGGCAACATACATTTCAGCTGTCAAAATGGAATGGAAATTATTCAAAATGTTTAAACATAAGCTAGGTAACCTATAACATGAGAAATCCACACGTGCAGAAGAGCATTGAAGGTGAGCAGAAATCACCTGCTGACTGGCACATTTTCATGACATACCTGAAGGGACTGGCAGTGAGGTGGAAATGTATTATTTGTTTGCTCTAGAACACACCATGGTTAAATGGTAATTGTTTGGCTGGTGTTTCCTAGTGAAGTTCCTAGGAGCTAACCAACAAACATGGTCGATATTGTGTGGCATGGAAATTACAAGGAACAACTCAGCGTCCTTGATTGTTCAGCTGTGACACTTTTGATGGACAATATAAGGAATCTAACTAGCAGATGGGAGAAAAATGTTGCTTTTGCCCTGTAACCATAGCCATGTTCTGTTTGTCTGACTCTTCCCTCACTGTTGGTGCTCATTATTTCCAAGTAATAAACAGGTTAGTCAATCAACAGGAAGCACCCAGTTACAGGAAGTGAGCTTAGGTATTACACATTAGATCATGCACATACGCAGTGAGCTGTGAGCACTCTTGCTTGCATGCCATAGCCCCACTATCAGATTCCTAAGGAAAAAAAGACCAGGATTATAGAAATCAGGTAAACAGTAAATAAGTAATTACAGCAAGGAGAGAATAAAAACAAACTCTCTGTAACTGCCCAGCCTACCACAGCTACCAGCTGACATAGAAATGAGCTCACCAAGATTCACAGCACCACTCAGACAACTGGTAGACCTGGGAGTAATAACAAAGGTATTTTATGCCACTGTGCTTGGGTAATGGCTACAAAGCTGGGCGTAACTGATGCCAATGAATATCTGGGTGATGCATTATGAATGTGAAGACAGAAACCCTCACTGCTTACTGAACCCCAAATATAATCTCATAAAATAGAATATGAACGTCTTATTAATCTCTGTGTAATATGAAGGTGATGCTGACCACCTCAGTTATTCATATGATCTACTATAATCAAAACAGAGGCTCTTTCAGGGTGCCAGGTTTTTCTTCATTTGGAGAAACTCCAGCCAGTTCTCTCTGCAGTAAGACCACACAAATTTAACATTAAATAGAACGTGCTGAAGATTATTACAGCAAATTGACATAAATTATTAGAGCAAACTGATATAAGCTCAGTTAATGATGTTCCCAGGAGAATCATTCAAAGGAAAGCAAAGCACACCACTTTACTTGTATTCATTGTATCCAGCACAGTTCTTGGCACAAAGGTGTACAAAAATAGCTACTAGTGAATGAGTGGGGGACTTCTGGGCCTCTCTCCACTCTAATATGTGTTGATCATCTCTGATGGTTTCTCTAGACCTCTACTGGATTCATGAGCTTCAGTTTACAAGCTCAGCATCTTCTGGTGCTTCTCTCTTCACACTTCAACTCCAGTGCTATTATAATTCTCATGTGGCCATTCAGGATGATGCTGGAGAGTGTGCTAAATCTTTGTGAGCCCCAGTGTCCTTACAAAGTGGCAACACAACACCTGTCATATGCAGGAGTGAAACAAATGGCCCATGTCATGTTCTTAGGTAAAACTCATGGCACAAATCAAGTGCCAAAAAGATGGTAGTTATCATATTCTTTGTGTATTCATATGTGAAATTTGCCTGTCTCTGCCTCATAAGTGCTGGAATTATAGGTCTGTGTTTGTGTGTGTGTGCTATCATTACTGGCTGGTAGCTATCATTTTTAATCTTGCCCATCTTCACTGAAGGATCATCCCAGCTCTTTACTTTCTCCCTTCCATTTTCCAGACTGTAGAGAATATACTGGTGGAGAATAAAACACTGCTGTCAATTAGATGTTCACGATTCTGATTTTAACCTTGCAACTCCCAATGTCAAGATACACTAAAAATGTTTTCCATTTTTCTGGGCACTTCATTTCTTGTAGTCAGCATATGACTTTCATTTATCAAGGACTATATGAAGCATCCTACCAATGCATGCTACACTTTCACCCAAGTTCTAAAACTTTGATGTTCATGAAATAAAAATAATGAATAAGATCTAGTTGTAAATTTCTGTTTGGTTGTACCAACCCTTGTTCATTTGACTTATCTAATGAAGGGGTTGTGTTTTCCTTCCTCACACCAACCCCTCCATTTAGTACCTCACCATTGCCTGTTCCTCAAAGATGATCTATCCCATGGTTCATGGTTTCTCCTTTCATCATGACACTACTCTCAGCTGCTCCTTATAGATAAAGTGTCCCTTATATCAAGTGTCCCTTTATCTGACACCTTTCTTGCAGCTTCTTAAGTCTAGAAAAAGTCACCATTTAAATCACATTCTTCCTCTCCTTCTCCCTCCCCCTCCTCCTCCCTCCCCCAACTCTCTCATTTAGCACACGCACCAGCAGGGCTTATGCTCTTCTACATTATATAGGAATGGGTATACTTTTATTGACATGTTTCACATGTGATTTTAAGAAATATGGAATTGTTATGTCTCTCATGAGTTAAAAAAATCACCTTAGTAAATTCCTATCATGGACAAAATACTGCCTAAGGTCTTCTGTGGGCGTGAATTCACTAACGCTTCACAATATCACTGAAGATAAAGCACAGCCATTTCACAGATTAATTATGGAGACATTACTCATTTTTCTCCCAGTCATTGTCTTAAAGATTGTGAAGTTATCACTTATACAAGTGTCAGTAGCTTGGGCACAAGCTGACAATTATTACCCCAGTGGTTGCTCTTTCAATTGGGATCTGCCTAACATCATTGTTACTGCACTGAAGATCTTTGAAGAGCTAACCCTAGGCCCTCTTCACTCCTCTAGTTCTAGGGGAAACACAGAATTCGATCCTCTGAACTCTGCATACAACATGGGCTGCCACCCTTTTCTTTATCAATTATTAGTCCTGCACTCAGATTCTGTATCCTCCTCCCTCCCTCCTCCATTTTGTGGCATATACACCACACCCTTCTCACATATGTGGTTAAAAATAAGATGTTTTATGATGGTACTTTGACTACATAATGGTCTTATTTGTATTTTCACCTCCAGTTGAAATAGAAGTTGACATATGCTATTTCTCCTTTCAACTCAATCCCTCAGTTTTCAACCTACTGAAATCTCAATTTTTGCAATGGATGTTTGAATGAACCTGTTCTATCTGAAGTAAACCTTGGGGTAATTCCTAATTATAAGCATGAATAACTTCTTCAGTTCTCATCTAACATGGACTCTCTGCTAGTTTTGTTGGTGTTTTAACCTCAGTGTGTCTTTCAACAACCAACTCATTCCCTCCTCCTGCTGTGTAGCCTATGTCTTTCTCAAGTTTCCACTGATGTCTGACTGAACCTGTGTTTTGCTGCTTTGCTGGACTCAGAAACTCCTGGGGGTCTTGCCTCACGGTCATGTCCCCTGTGCATTACATACATTCCACCCTGTCCATCTTGACTGGATAAACACTGAGATAAACAGGAACTTTTATAAGAAACATCTATACATAGGTGTCAATTTCAGTCCAATTAAAAGGCCCTCTGCAAGCTGAAATGGGCACGGGCATACTTCAGGCTTTCTTTGTCTACTTGAACTTGAACTAGGACAAGGACAAGGATCCAATGAACATCCTCCCCACTGTTTCAGTGTTAGCTCAGGTCTTCATAGCTCTCCCATAGGTGTTCTCTCTCTCTCTCTCTCTCTCTCTCTCTCTCTCTCTCCCTCTCTCTCTCTCTCTCTCTCCCTCTCTCTCCATGTTCACAATCTATTCCTTTAGAGACATTTGAGCATATTTTGCCAAGAGTTGTAAACCCTAACTTTACAAGTGTGTCATCTTGTTCATGAGCATCCATCCTGAATTAAGTTTGTTTTGCAGGCCAGAAAGGACTGTCTAGAAACATTCAAGGCACCCATGTAGGAAACAGAAACACCTTGAAAAAAAGATGAACAAAATAAAACAAATCTGAAACGCCAATGAAACCATTTATCCACTTTCCCCACTGCATAGCACAGCAATGGTCACAGGAACAGCATGAAGAAAATTTGCATTGACCTGATTTGAAAAGCCGCTCTCAATAATAAAGCTCAACTAATCCAAAATCTCAATCTGGTCAAATATGCTTGTGCTTACAAGCTGTCAGTTAAGTGCTGGATGACTGACAAACCCATTTCATATTCCTGAAGAGTGAAAATCAAGACAACGGAGAAGAAAATTTACCAACAAAATTAACCAGTAACCCATATTTGTGTTTGTGTATATATACAAAAATCCGTATACATTTGTGTATGTACAAAAAATACACAAAACAATACATACACTCATACATATATATGTGAAGACATACACAAACACAATAATAAATGCACATATATATGTACATATACATATATATCCTTCTGCTAATGTATTTAATATGCAAAAAAGAAGAAGAAAGGAGGGAGAAAAAGGCAATACAGAGGACAAAGGGCAAAACTTTACCTGACTAAAAAAATAATGTTCTGTCATGGGCACCTAGGTATGCAATGTATGTCTGTCTAAATTTCTAGTCTTTTACCCATTGCCTCCAGTATCTTCATAACTCCATGTAAATTTGTGAATCAAAGCAAGAAAGACGGAATGATGAAAAGTCTCCTACTTGATATTTTTTGCATCTTTCTTTTTTATCTCACATATAAATGTGTGTATAAAATTTCCATCAGCATATATTCATTTTTGCCTAGGTACTAGGTTAAACACAGACACAAATTAATTAACTGAATAACACTGTATATATTCATATATACTAAAGGCAGTTAGTTATTCCTGGTGAGGGTGAGGGAGCCTTTTCACTTCAACCATAAGCATAGGTTCTCAGACCTCTTCCTACACATTCAAAACAATACCAAATTTAAAAACACATATAGTTCTGTTTGGAGTCAAACATTCTTTCTATCAAGGCAACACAAATGTATACATGAAATAAAATAAAGCTGTAAGTTGTTATTCTAAAACTAGGAACTTTGGAGTTGTACTAACTAGTCATTTATTGGTCTGTGTACTCACATTCACTTCTGATGCATATTCCAGGATCCTACAGGGAAATGTCACCAATGCACTTTTAAAGGATGAGAGTATATATGAAAACTGTGAAAACTGACAGAAATATGAATAAACCACCTTTTGAGTCATGGTATTACATCAGTGTGAGCTTCTGTGTTGTGACAATGTATTATGATTTCGAATGATGTTATTCCCAAGGGAAAGACGAGATGAGAAAGGAGAAAGCTATACCCTGCACTATCTTCTGTGGCTTCTTGTGAATTTTAAAAAATTTCAGAATAAAGAGGCATTTTCAAAGATATTTAAGACATGGTACTGATGTATACTTCTACTCTCCTGTGTTTCCTAAGGTAAGCTATACTTACAGCTCTTGTTATGAGGTGGATTTTGCATTTGTGTTCATGGGTGCTTTGCAGGAGGACATCACAGGTGTTAATGCCTGATTTCTCAGTTTCCTGAGAAGCAGGTCAAATGTTAGAACCTTATGCAAATGGAACGTTAAGCACAGAATTTTATTAAAAGAGGATTTAAAAATTTGTCAGTTTCCATCTAAATTCAGAGTTGTACTGGTTACTAACTAGGGTACTTTAAAAATAAGATACAAGAAATCAGATTTTCCAAATTGTACTTGTGAAAGGAGTGTCTATTTTATATTCCAATTTTATTTATTTTTTTCAGAATAGTCACAACATTAATCTACTGGGAATATTCTTGTTCATATATTTGAAATTTCATTTATTTTTTTCTATTGATACGCATGTATTACACTTTTATATAATACAGAATTTCCAGTGTTGTTTTAAATGACATAGATTTCGCAATGAGAAGCATGATCCATAATTTCAAACCAACCTAGGATAAACTCATAATATCCAAAATGATAGTTTTTCATTTTGAACCAAAGAAAGTAGTGATAATTTGTTTGACAGAGAAAGTCCAACATAACTGTTACTCCTTACATTTTGACTCTGTGTAGAACTGATCCATAACAAAACCCACGTAGAACCACCCAGTTGGTTTTATGCAATTAAAAGTGAGTCAGGAATCACTTTGTCCCACAGTTTCATGAGGCAGTTGACTTTCAATCAATATTAAAAGTGTCGTTTTCCAATTTAATTTTTTAACAGATTTTTGCACTTTTAGCTGTTCTTCCCACCAAAGGTCCTAGTTACTGTGCGACCCTTTGAGTATTGTTACAGACTAACAGGTACAAATTCTCCTCTAGAATATATGAACCTCCATCCTAGAAACCAACCTAAGGTTAACTGGCTTTGTCAGTGAGTCCTAGAAATACAAGAAGTCCCACACATCTTCACTCTTTTACTAAAATGATGGACCCCCTAATAGGATGATCTGTGAAACATCTTTTGATCAAGCTAAAATAATTAAGACATGGAAAACCCTTGCTTTTATATGCCTTCAAACTATAAGTTTACATGGTATTATTATTATAGGGTGGCAACTCAGTACCCACTGTTCCCTTCCCCCACATCACAAGTGAAACAAAATAAACGCCGTACAAAATTATACATTCTGTAATAACTTAGAAAAAGGTAAATCAACGTTTAAGGCCTTTAAATATTTGTAAGAAAAACCACGAAGAACTAAAAATCACAAGTTTTAGGGTGAGAAAATATGGACAAAATACTGGCCAAGAATTGTTTGAATGGAACAACCGTAAGTGAGTATTTAGACCTTTGTGGTCAAGGAAAATCAACAGGTTTTGTTTTTTTCTAGCCACAGACTGAACAAATACATAAGCATTCAAGCAGTCATTGGGATCGAGCAAGAGACGACCTTAAAATGAGACAGAAAGAAAAATGTAAGTGATGAGAAATCAGAGAAGCACATGCATCCCTGGCGGGTTTTATTTTATTTTATTATTTTAAATCAAAAGCTCTCTGCTAACTTGACTGTATACTGATGAGTTCTGTGAAATAAAGTAAAAGGAAAGTACACTTAAAAAAAACAAAAACAAAAACAAAAAAAACCAACCAACCCTGGAAGGAAGGGTGCACTAGAGGCACAGAGCACTGTGTAATGGGAATTGGAATCCAATCCTAACTGCTATCTGTTCAACCGTCAGAGAGCTGCAGTCACGTGTTAGCCTTGGGGAAACGTGTCAGGTCGCCTACACATTGTTATATGAGGGATATACTCAGATCATTGTGATTTGCCAATGATTATCATTATCGATGGGTAAATACTTCTATTCCTTTCACAGAGGCAAGAGTAAGACATTACAACATGTAGGCTTTCAGAGTTTCAAGGTTAGAATACCAATAAAATTGCCCCTGTCTACGCCATGCTGGAAGAGTTTACAAAGGGAACGTCATCAAAGCTGTGCATAGTCCTACTAGACAAGGAGCAAAAGAGCCAGGAACACATCAATGACAGGACAGTCAGCTTGGGAAGCAGCTTCAGACACAAGAACAGTCACAGCTGAAGCAAGGAACCTTAAAGGTGACAGTCTCTGGTGTCACCCCAGAAAACCAACTCTATCCCAGCTCCGTGGAGAACTGCGCCCCCTTCCCTCAGAAGTGTTGTGAGCCAAGCGTTAGTTCACAGCGGATGAAGTCTTCAGGACCCAACGTTCACTGTAGACTTCTGTAAAGTCTTAGTTTCACTAAGAAGTAGATGAAAAGCCATAGAATTCCTTGGAAATGGATTTTAAATGTCTCTTCTAAGCAGTATAAAAATCTTCAAGGTCACGGCAGGAGTCCAGTTTCTATTCTTGTGTCTCCATGAACCCAGCCATCAGTATTATTTGATTTAGGAGTGGTTAATGGGTTACCTGGAAAGGAAGGGAAAAAAAAATATGATCAACACTCTATAATAAAGCTACAGTCTCAGTACTAGTAAAGAGTAACTGATAGTTGCTAGGTGGTACTCACTGTAACAAACACAACACTGAATTCTCTGGGACACCCATGTTCACATACTTATAAAAACAGATGAATGTTTTCCTTCTGTCATTTTGAAATATTCTTAAAGCAACTTCCATTATTATTTCAAATGCCAACTATGACAAAGATATTTGCTACCGGCAATAGTTCCTTTGTCTGAAGGGGAAGGATCCTGAGAATGCTCTCATTTGTGAAGATCAACAGGTGCCTGTAATCTGTAGATCTCTGTAGAGAAACAACTTTGGTTGCTGGAGTTCAGTCAGAGGATGCTCTCAACCCTTGAAGACTCATTCTATAAAATGTGTTCTCAAAATAGCATAAAAACTGGGGTGGGGGTGTGCTAACAGAACCTGTTGTAGGTTCTATGAAAATATTATCTCTGTATGATCAGAAGAATGTTTGTGGAAGCAAAGAATGAAGAACAGCACCATGGCTTCCCAAATTTCAAAGTGTGCAGATCTTCTCATAAAATTAATTGTATTTTTTAATGCAATTTGCATCAATTAGGAAGATTCACAACAAATCTCATAACTATTAATATGATATATATGAACAAAACAAAAGGAATGTGTTATGAATAAACTATTTACATTTGCAGAAGTGATATAAGAAAAACAAAACAAAGCAAAACAACTGCTGTGTTAGTGGGCTCTCCACTTTACACTAATATCAGATAGGCTCCCCTGAGAAAACCCCCTAGAAATTATTCTCCACCGATGGGTATTACAAAATGTGATGTTTTAAAATTAATGTGAACACCTGGTTTTATTTCATTACATGACACGGCTGCTTAGCCTTTGATAAGGTGGTCTTTTAAAAGGCTGCTTTATTTTGTTGTTTTGTGATGTGCTATGAAAAAAATGGAAGTATGAAACTCAATAATAAGGTAACTCTAGACTTTACTATAGCCAGTCTCAAATTGCACTACAAAAAGACATGCAAAATTCAGAATGTTTTTAAAACACGAGGACAGCTATCTCGCCTTTTTGTCTTGGGCAACTGCTACATATCCCATTGCCCCACTTTACTGGGCGGTTGCAGCATGAAGGGCACGTTGAATTAGAGACCATGGAAAGAGAAAACATCTCAGGAAGGACAGAGTCTCACCAGGCTGTCTGCCATTCAGTGCTCATCTACATTTTCTTAAACCTTTTCTTCCTGGTTAGAAAAATGATTAAGCGTAACCTGGGTAATATATTTGTGAAACTGGTGTTGAAACAACAGTAAAGGTAAAGACTGAGAGAGAAGAATGGATGGGTTTCAGGAAGGAGCTAATGAAGCAATGAGGCAGGATACTGGAGATAAGACAGAGAGCAGAAGAGCATGACCCCTAAGACAAGAAGGCAGGGTGGGTGCCCAGCTGCTTTGAAGCCTCAACTTTGAGTCACCTAAAGGTTACTATGAAATCCCCATAATTATTTCTTTGTCTGAAGGTAAATATTTGTTGCTGTTGGTTTATAAAAAACCTTTGGGAAGATTCTGTTGGTCTTTTGTGTGTGAATTAAAGCCTTGTCTTCAGATAATTTCAAAAACAAACAATATTAAAGACCTCCTTAAACAAAACCAATGTTTCCTGCATCTCTGAAGGTCTCTCTGTGTGCATGTATATACATACCCATTAATAAATATACATATCCACACAGGCATACATATGCAAGCATAATTTTGTAATGCATTTCGTCTCTTGGTGAAAAATAATAGCTTAAAAAGCCAAAAAACTTAAACATGACCATAAGGGGTAGTTGTATAGAAATAAGAACTATCTAATAAGTATTGACTGAAACATAAAGAATTTTTCCTCACACTGAGATTTGTACAGAATTCTTAGTTCAATCCTTTTCTGAGATGAGGAGTATCCAATAAGATAATTTCTAGTTTCAAATAACAGTGGACAGTCTATTTTAGACTTGATCCTTCTTATTTGATTCAGACAGATTATAGTTAGACACTTGACACTCTGGATCAAAGTGAATGTGGTGGGGATGCTTTGAGACTCTCTCTCTCCGTTTCCTCATATATGAAATGCAGATGATGATGTTGGTAACATCTGCTGTGAGGACTGAGCATCACAATGCTTGTAGAAGCATCTAGTTTTGTCAGCATTAAACACCACGAAATAACAATTTCAGACATGAAGGAAGAGACAATGAAATGGAATGGAAGACGTCTTAGACAGAAATCCAGATAAGTCTGAGGGCTACAAATGATGTAAGCTCAGGGTCTGCCCTTTTCATTATAGAATAAATTATGCACATGAGCATATATCAGCACACCCTCTGGAAACCTCTAGTTTTATACCAAATATAATGGCAGAACAGTAAGACATACACATTTTCAGATATATTTCAATATACGGTTTTAAACATAAAACACTCTCATGAGTATAGATAACCATCTCCAATTTAAGTCACCTAATAAGCACAATTCACAGAATATTTAAAGCTGAGCAAAGAAAAGTCAACCATTTAACAATTTCTGTGCTCACTAAAATAGACCAAATGATCAACTTTGAATTCTGGCTCACTATGGGACGAAGATAAATACTATATCAGCTGCTGTAATCTATAAGTTGGGGTTTTCTGGCAATATAAGAGTTAGCTCCTCAAGTAATGCATATACGAATTGAGCATTTAACAAGGACATGTTATTAAGATACCACATAAACATACCCTATTTTTAGAGCTAAAATATAACACTTTACACTAAAAGTTTATGTTTGATAAACTATTGAACAGTAAAATCTTCAATTCCTAAAATATTCTTAGCAACTTTTCACCTATTATAATAGGAGGTTTCAGGATGGAAAAATCTCAGTGGCTCCCATGTATGTGTTTCACCTTCTTGCTCTCAGGGGCTATAGACACAACATGCTGTACGAGACAGAGAGATGGTTCCAGTTTTATGCCATCACCACATGTCATAATTGCTGCTTCAGGGCCTCTACCTGCCTTTGCAGAAGTCATGTTTCATACAGCTGCTCTTCACACAATTTTATGTGATGCCTATTGGCTGGTGTGCTACAAGCAGGTGTTGGACTGATGAACCCATGCGAATGAAAAAGTAGTAATAATAACAGTAACGCAGTGTCAAGAACAAAGCTATGTTTAAGTGACTCTGAAAGATGAAGAAGCTAATGTAACAATGAACCTAGGTGTTAAGGACCGAAGCATTCGTTATAGCAGTCCAACCGATCTATTCCAGATATCTGCTTAGATTCTTAGATATGGGTGTCAAATCAACTCACCACTTTAAGAAAACAAAAATAAGCAAGCAACACATAAGATACTAATTAATTCTGAAATGAATATAGTCAGTTATTTTTATACTGTCTGCACTTTATGCTTTGAATTCTTAAATGTCCTCCATTTTTCTTCAAATTCAACAATAGAAGGACATTCAAATCTGTTCTTTCTCCAAGTGTTTATAAGTATTTAAGCAACGTGGAAGAATCTTAATATGTTATATTCCTAAGGTCTAACTTTCCTTGCTTCCCAAGTTCTACTAACTGGGTAATAATTGGGAGCGGAGCCTGGTGGAAGACAATATGGGAATAGTGTGACCTCCCCAGGAAGATTTTGGGTTCAAATTCAGGCCCTGTGGCTTTCAAAAACTAGGACTGAACACGTTATTTAATCTTCCCATGTATAGAACAATATTATTACCTTGCCACACTCACTTGTTACTATAATTAAAGTAAAGATCCCTTACAAAGAGTACATCCCAATACATGCATTAAAAAATTAGCAGATGGTATTAGTGATAATTCTCACATAAGACACAAAGGTGACACGTAGAGTTCTCATCAGGCAGTGTTGTCACTGCTTGTTTATCTGGAAATACTGAGTGACTGGATTGGGATTATTGGTTTTGTTTGTTCGTTTATTTGGTTTTTGGTTTCCGATAGTAACTCACCTTGCAATTTGTTCTCTGAATAATACTGTTTTTTAAAGTTATCTGTTAAGAATTTCACAATCTTTGATAGCTTTGGGTAAAATAAAAAGTCTTTTCAGACAATTTTGATAGAAAATAAGAATTAAACATTTGATCTGTGGCACCAGGCTGTCCATTCTGCAGATGATTTGATGTGATTCAAGGTAGAGATCAGACGCTAAAATTTGCATCCTGTGACCATGAGCTAAGTATAGACCTGTGCAAAGGACAGTGTCAGGCAGTCAGTGTTTATAAGACAACTACCTCCGATATGTGGACCCTAAGCACTGAGCTAAGAAGTGTAGACCTGTATGTGCCAAAGACAGAGACAGGCACTCAGTAGCACCTACAGTGTAACCACCACTTTTCAGACACAATCATTTTAACATTTCCCATACTGAGTTGATTGACTCTATGTCTACGTGCATATGGAAAGCACTAATTCAACTCAGTAAGTTATAGTGAAAAATAAGAACCATTATAAGGCATCCATATACACATAGAAATTTGTTTTGCCCCTATTATTAGGCATATATTATGCATCCTCTCATATTCTATCTCCCTTCCTTTTCTACCTCTCTCTTTGTGTTTTCTATGAGCCATGTTCCACCAGACTTTGTACGCTGGACATATATTTAAAAAATCAAGGCCACACTTTTTCCAGAAATAAAATCTGCAACATGATTATACAACAAGGAAATGCAGATGTGAAGCCCTGCCACACTGAGGGTTACTCTGGTGTCTCTGATATCATTATTCTTTAATGGAACACTATTTAAACACCTTTGTTCAGGTTGCAATTTGTGTAAATTTGTGAAATCAATTCCAGCTCTGTACAGCATCACTGTGACTCTTCTGCTGTTTACAGAATAACATATTATTTTCTTCAACATCGTCATTAAAATCTTGTTATGGAGTACTGAGGAATAGCATTTACGTCCCTGTCATTATAAGTCACACACACATTAATGGGGAAGATGCTATGTTTGAGCAGTAGAGTCAATTTCATTCCAAAGGGAGTTAAGTTTTCTCTAAAATACCCATGTCATTAGCAGAACATTTATTTTTGTACTAATGAACATGTTTTATTTAAGCAAGTGGAAGGCAGGGAAGCGTGGAAGTATTTCTGAGAGAAAGAAGCAGGTTTAAATGCAATCTGTGTCCAACCTTTATAATAGCTGCTTAATAACGTCCCAAATAGACACAATTTAACACTAACACTCCAGCAAATTTAGCTTGCTCAATAAAGGCCCAAGGAGCGACAGAATCCCTTCCTAATCTTAAGTGCTGATGTGAGTGGACTGCTCCTTCCTGGGAACAGAACTGCTGCTCACTGCAAATGAATTTTTTTAATGTACCTCTTACAAGTATCTGAATGCAGCTCTTGCTCCTCTATCTGTACACTAAATGTGCAATTAAAATGTTATTATTCCGCAGTAACAGGGTTTTTTCATTTAAGCTAGAGAAAAGCTGCCATTAATTTGGTCATAACTGTATATGAACATACTCGCCCTATCTCAAAAGCATGCTATATAATAAGGTGTCACAAAACCAGAAGACACCTGCCTGTCAAAAGTACGCACGTACAAACAAGCTACCCGAGATAGCTTCAAGGTTCCGGCGACAAGGGATGACACAAAACAGGGGAAGTAACTCCTTTTCATAAATATACTCATCTACATATTTAAATTAAGTATATATCTTACTTCCATAGTAATACATGTAGTATCCGTAGCTCTGAAAAACACTATATGTTCATACCACAGCTTAATTTTTCTTGCAGAGAACTGACATTAGTTCGAACAGCTGGGCTAGTAAAAGCTGTCTATTCGATACTTGAGCACAAGTAAGCATGGCTACTGAATGATCTTGAACTATGCTCAGCTAATCTTCTCACTAAATTCTTGACTATTTTAACAGACTTGGGTAATTCAGGAGGGTCATTTCAGAGGACCCAGAGCATTTCAGACAACTGCAGATAGCTAACTAATCCTGGTTAGGTATAATTAGGGCGTTGGTTAGGTATAATTAAGGAGAGCTCGCCTGGAAACGGGTGGGGGGGAGATACGCTAGATGCGGCACAGAGTCCTCTGCTTTTCTGGCAGAGTCACTGTGGTAAATGAGGACAGCTGAGACAGCTTTTGCATGAGGCTGGGGAGACTGTTTTACACCAACATTGCTGCCTGCTAGTTTTAGAACTTTAAAGTCTCTTGAATTGGTCGAGTTCTGAGCTGCCAACCTTGTCATCTCAGCTCCAACTAGTACAATGCCGCTCTGTATTTAATTTTCTAAAAGATGTGATTATTATCGTATATAAGAGCAGCACTGGGGAATTGCTTTCACGGACAGAAATCTGGGCTTTTCGAGCTGTGCAGATGAAGTCTTCCTATGGGAATAGAGTCTTCAGAACGATGGCCTTAGCCTATTTCCCAGAACTTTGAGACTTGTTGCTGCAGGCCTCCTGGAGGCAGATGAGTGTGAGTGTGTGTCTCCCTTCAGTACAGAAAACTCATCCTCAGCTTGACTTAGCGAATGAACTGTGCTTCATTTTGTCATTCATTGGGTGTCTAATAAACACCGTTGGCATTTTCAGAATATGTTAATGAGAGATGTCCTTTATAGCTCCCCACCCACCCCATTCTCTGTTTCTGGTGGAACACTGTCACAGAAAAACAATAATAAGTTTAGATGATGTATAGAAGCAATAAGATGAGGATAAATATCTTAGAAAGTTAAAAAAAGAAAACTCTTAAGACAGGAAAGTAATTGCTGAGGAGAATCTGGGTAGGTTTTTTTACAGATAAGAATTATACATTCTAGCACCAGAAAGTTTAGAGACCATAAGATTTTTTTCTTTTTAGTTCAATTGGAATGTGCCTCACCTGTCAAATTTGATATTACATTTGTTTTTTAGGATTCACCTCTCATTTATACAGAATAATTTGAACGGATAGTTTTTACCCACTTTCTGCAGTAAGTGTTAGCTTAAAGTTTAAGCCTAGTCAAGAACTATAATCCTCAAGGATTACAGTATCGCTGCAGGAAAAGCAAATGGGGGCAGTGATAAAGTACAAAGACTGTGCTTCAAAATTAGTTTGTAGCCAGTAGGACTTGGGAAAAGGAACTGGACTTGAAAGCATCCTTTGCACTGGTTTGGGATGCTAAAAACATTTTCTCTCAACTTCTGGTTGGTTTGAGTTACAAATGAAATGGCTTTCTGTAACATATTCTTGGGCCCCCTGTCCAAACAAATAACATGGTCCTGTCATGTAAAAAAAAAAAAAAAAAAAAAAAAAGTCTTGGTGTGACTTGTAGAAGCACAAAGTCAGAATATTTTAAGAACATTCTAGAAGAAGGACATGTTCTATCATCATTTCCCATTCAGTTAGCTTCAGTGATGATCATTCCATATGTGGTAGTAATTTTTCAAATCCCTTTCTATGCATTGCAAAGTTAAAAATCCACTCTCTAAAGAAAAGAACATCATAGATAATGATGCTTAATAAGCAGGATGCATTGACTATACATGCACCTCCAGCCCACACCAACATTGCCTGGCTATTATCTTCTGTGGGCCTTCCCAATAATATAATTCACTAGTCTCAAATTTCTAAAGTAAATATACATATACATATACATATACATCATATACATATACATCATATAAATATACATATACATATACATATACATATACATATACATATACATATACATATACATATACATATACATAATGTACTTGGAATAGATGTGTGTGTATATGAGTATATATATATACACATATGTATCTGTGTTGTATGTATACATGTATGTGTGTGTATGATTATATGGATATATGTGTGTTTGTTTATATATATACATACATACATACACACACACACACATATATATACATATATATATATATATATACTCATATATAAGAATGTGTGTGTGTGTGTGAGAGAGAGAGAGAGAGAGAGCAAGAGAGAGAGAGAGAGAGAGAGAGAGAGACTGTTTAGGCTGAGGCACAACACAGCTTTAAATGTGGGCAAATTCCAATATATAAAGAATAGATTAGGTAGGAAATGTGTCTGGATTTGGTTTATGGAGATTAAGAGAAAGCCCGTTGGCTCAGGGCTCTTCATGCAAATTTATAAACAATATGCAGCTTGAACACTGACAGATGTTCAGGAGCAAACAGTGTTTTATACTTTGTTTCCTATTCTAAGGACAGTGGCACTGCAGAGCCCCTGGTGGCGACAGCATAAGGTTCATCAATGGCAGTATATTGGCTCCTTCACCATGGGGGCTTCGTACAACATCCAACACCGGGGCTTTGTGAATCAGTTCAAGGCACAATGCTTCTTCCCAGGTTTTTAAAATCAAAAACATCATTGCTTCCTTTATTAACCATAAAGTCACTTCTTTGCCCTCTGGTCTCTAAAATTGTACCGATTTTGTTATCTGTCTTTGAAATCAAGTTCCTGGAAAGCTACAGTAACCACAAGACCTGGGCGGTCACAGTTCACCCTATGAACACGGTACACACCTGCTGCTCTGTGAGAAATGAAAGGAGACAGGCGCTCATTTCTGGAGTTGTTTGGAATCTTTACTTCTCAAGGAAACTTCTGCCCCTTCCTCAGAATCCGACCAACACTAGGATTCGCCATAACTACTGCTCCAGCGTGGAGCCAGAATAACTTTGAATGTGGAAAATCAAAAATTGTCATCAGGCACAGCAGAAACCTTCTCTTTCTATTTCTCCATTCCAACGTGAAGAGTTTTACACGTTTGCCTAAGGAACAAACACATGTCAGGTACTCCACTGTTCAACAGATCACAGGATTAAACGCCGGAGAGAAAGGGAACATTTTAACAAGCATAAGGGGACAACAAGACAATAAAGCCCTTTGCTTCCAACAAAGCTCACAGTGGGAGCAGCTCTCTTTTGCTCTCAGACGATTATAAATACTTAGTGTGTTGAGTTTCAGAGGAACACACACAATAAGTGGGGCTAACTTAAACAGCTTTTATAAGCAATTTTGACGGGGACTGTAAATTTTTCTTGTGAATAGTTTGGAAGACTTTCTACACAAACCGAAAAAAGCAAAGAGTGATGTTGAATTCAACCAAGAAAGAACAAAGAACTCAACAGATAAGTGTTTTAACATTGAAGGGTCAAAGAAACATTATGTGGTAACGCTCAGATGGAATCCTAGGATTTCATATTTGCAGTCATATCCATTCATGGGCTTATCTGAACATCCATGCCTGCAGTAATTTAGAGCTTGCTGATGCATAAACTTGAATCGTTCACACTCTAGGGCAGGTAAAAGAGATTAAGCCCTTTAACCAATGTTTAAGTTTCACCACCCATGGGCACCTGCCTTTCAAGCCAGCTTCACAGCTCTTTACTTATTATAAATCCTACAACACCCATTCATGTTCTGCATAATACCCATGACATCTTCAGCAGTAATTATGATATTTTATGCATTCTTCTTCAAAGAAGATTACATGTATGATTATATAATATGTGCATATAATATATTAAAGTATTATATGTATGTAATTTGCATAATCTGAGAAAGTATAAATCATAGTGTTATTCGTAATAAATCATATAAAGTTGAAGCCAGTCAATTGGCATCAGGAAACAGAGAGGTTGTGATAGAGCGAGTCAAATATAACATTGCCTTCATGAATCTGAGAGGACAGAGGAGTTAAAACTCATTGTAGAAAAACAGACATAATAGAGATTAAAGATAGTTTATAATTTAAGAATTGCTTAGAGTAATTGAATATGAAAAAACATTTCTTTGACTATTATTGATAACTTTGGCTTCTCCTTATCAAACTAGAAAAGGCACTATTAAGGCAATGTGTAGGGTAGGGCAAAACTTTTGTATACTGATCACACATCAAGAATATGTGACTGTATCTAGGCATGTATAGAGGTTTAGACAATGGGTAGTGCCATTACATATAGTAGATGTGAGTGGCAGATGGCAAAGAATGAAATTCAAGGCAATGTGGAAGAGTTTCACCTAGGCACGAGCAGGGGAGATGCATCGTTCATGTCTTCCTGATGCTCCATGTCCTTTACATTGTTCAAAACCATGTTTTGTGTGAAATAGTCTATAATTCTCCATTAATCACATAGCTATTGTCCACACATTTTCCCCTCTTCTACTTCTACTCAGCCTCTGAATCTGTTTCCAGTCCTTTGCCATCATCCCTTCTGTAAGCAAGGACTGTGCTCTATCTAGTTTATATAAGGGGAATCGCTCCCTCATCAGTCTTGCCCTTTCTGTATCCTCCTCTTTGCCACCACCACTTGACATCTACAATGGTGTCAAACTACAGAAAGGACCCCAAATATATGAAACATAAAATCCTCCAGAAGTAGACCCACCCACCAGCTTCATCTGCCCTTCTTCGCAAAGGCTCCACAGACACACACTTAATACTCTTCTAAGTTCTTGTCCCCACTCATGGCTCCTAGTCTCTGTGCACATTTAGTACTGTGCTTGACTTAAAGCCCAAAGGATAGGAGATAGCTTCATGATCCATGCATTCAGAAATTTATCTATACTTAAGGAATAATTCATTACATTAATATGATTTATGAATTATGAGCTATGGTAAAGCAAGAATATTAACATATACTTCTTTCTTCATAACTCAGCAGTATTCCTGATATCTATCAAATGAAAGATTAAAACAATGGAAGGATATGTGTGTATGGAATGAAAAATGAATGAATGAACACACACACATGTGATAAGCATTAGCAGCTTCAGAATGTAATGGAATTATTATTTGGATTCTCCATAAACACCTAGAGGCATGATCAGGTGACCCCATAGGCCACTTTCTCAGCTACTAATTTGCCTAGCGTTATTCTCATGGTTCTGTATTTTTAGAATTTGAAATTATAGATATCTATGGGTCCTGACATTCAACTTCACTTTTGTACCTCAGATATTTAAATGTATTCTCATTTGGAAAAGGTCTGATTTTTTAAGACAAAATTAATTCATGAAAATAATAATGCAGGAAGATAATAGCAATCTGTGATGCTTTAATTGGTATTAGACTAGCCACTTGGGATGTGGAAAATGTCCAAATGGATGCATCAAGGTTTGTACTGGCATATTTGTTACAATTAATATTTCAGTTATGAATTATCCTACTTTTAAAAATGCACTTCTCTCTTGAGCAATTTCCATACTGATGCCTAACACTGTCAGGGAGTTTTTCTCCTGGAATATTTTCTGCTGGCAATTATCCTATACCTAGGAATCATAGTTCTCTTGACCAGCATGGTGGTGCTGTTCAAGAGGCATCAAGTTTCCTACAGAGGAACACATCGAACAAATGATAAAATTATTGAGCCCTCCACCCAAATAATATGGTTCATATAAACACATTCACATAGAAAGGGGAGGGACAGAGAAATGGGAGTGAGGGAGAAAGGGAGGAAGGGGAAGGAGGGGGGGGGAAGAAAAGACTTAGCTATATTTGCAATTCAGAATGTCTGACATCTCTTCCCTTACTTTTCCCCCTAAAACATGAAGGCTGACTTTGTTTGTTTGTTGGTTTGGTTGGTTTTTTGGTTTTTCGAGACAGGGTTTCTCTGTATAGCCCTGGCTGTCCTGGAACTCACTTTGTAGACTTGGCTGGCCTTGAACTCAGAAATCCGCCTGCCTCTGCCTCCCGAGTGCTGGGATTAAAGGTGTGTGCCACCACACCCGACTTGAAGGCTGACTTTTTTAAAGGAATCTTTTTTTTTTTCCCCACAAATTACAATATGGCTATCATATTTCCTACATCTTTTCGCCCATCCAACCATTTCCATGTTCCCTTTCTTGCATTCTAAAATTCATGATCTTTATTTCATTAATCATTGTAACCTGGCTGGCCTGGAGCTTCCAGTACAGTTCACTCTGGCTTGGTACCCACCCACAGAGATCCATCTGCTTCTGCCTCCTGAGTGTGAATGCACTGAAGTGCACATCACTATGCCTGCTTGGGTCTGCACCCCACCTTTTGCTTGTTTCTTACTCCCTTGCCTTCTTCTGGCTCCTTTTGTACTTTTTACGAGTCTATCACGTCTTTAGTTGGCTTAGCGGTCACGTGGTCCTTTATGACTTTCCTATAGTTCTGACGCAGCAGTGGTTTCATGTCAGTGTTGTGGGCTGTTTTTTGTTGTTGTGGTGATGGTGGTTGTCATTGCTAATGTTGTTCCTGCTCTATCTATGTATCTTCTTGTATGCCTGGTTTGGGGTTTTATTTTTCCAATTGTATGGTTATGTTTTGTATTTGCAAAGTTAGAAAATTATTGTGAGAATAAGACTAATTTTCTTCCAGGAAGGACATACATTTGCCTTTCTCAACGACATTTCAACAATCCATGTACTTCCCAGTCCAGCTTGAGGTATTAGGGTGATCCAGACAGTACTCTGCAGGGCTACCTGCACTGGGGGTATCTTATCAGAAATAAGATGAGTTTGACCTGCCTACCTGCTTGGTGACTCTGGTTTCCCATTACATTCTGGGGTCTGCCAGAAAACCCATATACTCTCAATGTCTAAGACTTCCTGGTGTTGACATTTCGCTCCCTGGGTCAGAATATTCCTAGAATCAGACTAGTCTTTCTAGAACATCATATCCCTACATACTTTACTCTCCTCCTTCTCATTGGCTTTTTGACATCAGAACACATACAATTTATACATATTTTATCTTTTAAAAAAAAAGGCGTGGTGGGATAATTTGAAGATTTTTCTTTTTTTTCTTTCTTTTCTTTTCTTTTCTTTTTTTTTAAGAGTTATTTATATCATGTGTGTTCTTTTGTGATTGGGTTACCTCACTTAGGATGATACCCTCCAGATCCATTCATTTGCCTAAGAATTTCATATTTATTTTTTATAATAGCTGAGTAGTACTCCATTGTGTAAATGTACCACATCTTCTGTATCCATTTCTCTGTTGAGGGACATCTGGGTTCTTTCCAGATTCTGGCTATTATAAATAAGGCTGATATGAACATAGTGGACCATGTGTCCTTATTACATGTTGGAGCATCTTCTGGGTATATGCCTAAGTGTGGTATTGCTGGATCTTCTGGTAGAACTATGTCCAATTTTTTGAGGAACCACCAGACTGATTTCCAGAGTGGTTGTCCCAGCTTGCAGTACTGCCAACAAGGGAGGAGTGTTCCTCTTTCTCCATATCCTTGCCAGCATCTGCTGTCACCTGAATTTTTGATCTTAGCCATTCTGACTGGTGTGAGGTAGAATCTCAGGGTTGTTTTGATTTGCATTTCCCTGATGATTAAGGATGTTGAACATTCTTTCAGGTGCTTCTCAGCCATTCGGCATTCCTCAGGTGAGAATTCTTTGTTTAGCTCTGTACCTCATTTTTTAATAGGGTTGTTTAGTTTTCTGGAGTCCAACCTCTTGCGTTCTTTATATATATATATATATATATATATATATATATATATTCCCAGCAACAATATATATATATTGTTTACAATATATATATATATTGGAGAACACATATGATATGCACTCACTGATAAGTGGATATTAGCCTAGAAGCTCAGAATCCTTCTTAGAAGGGGGAACAAAATACCCATGGAAGGAGTTACAGGTACAAAGTTCAGAGCAGAGACTGAAGGAATGATCACCCAGAGACTGCCCTACTTGGGGATCCATTCCATAAACAATCACCAAACCCAGACACTATGGCAGATGCCAACAAGAGCTTGCTGACAAGAGCCTGGTATAGCTGTCTCCTAAGAGGCTCTGCCAGTGCCTGGCAATTACAGAAGTGGATGCTTACAATCATCCATTGTACAGAGCACAGGGTCACCAATGAAGGAGCTAGAGAAAGTACCCTAGGAGCTTAAGGGGTTTGCAGGCCCATAGGAGGAACAACAATATGAACTAACCAGTACCTCCAAAGCACCTTGGGACTAAACTACCAATCAAAGAAAACACATGGTGGGACTTGTGGCTCTAGCTGTATATGTAGCAGAGGATGGCCTAGTCGGTCATCAGTGGGAGGAGAAGCCCTAGGTGCTGTGAAGGTGCTATGCCCCAGTATAGGGAATGCCAGGGCCAGGAATGGGAGTGGGTGGGTTGGGGAGCAGGGGGAGGGGGAGGGGATAGGGGATTTTTGGAGGGGAAACTAGGAAAGGGGATAACATTTGAAATGTAAATAAAGAAAATATCTAATAAAAATTATTTATTTCATTTATATGAGTACACTGTAGCTGTCTTCAGACACACTAGAAGAGGGAGAGGGCATCAGATCCCATTACAGATGGTTGTGAGCCACCATGTGGTTGCTGGGAATTGAACTCAGGACCTTGGAAAGAATAGCCAGTGCTCTTAACCACTGAGCCATCTCACCAGCTGTCATTTTTCTTAACCATTACTAAAATAAGAAAGGCAAATTATGGCAGTTCAACTTCTTTGAGAAGCTTAGTATTGAAGAGTCATCAAGAACTTTGAAGCCTTTCAAGTTTTTCTTTGGTGTTCTCCCATTTTCACAGCAGCAGCATGTCTGGTGCACAGCTATAAGTTAACTGTTACAGACAGTGAGGGCCACTGTATTTTCCAGCTTTTCTTAGGTGGTCCTACTTTATACCTGCTTTCTGACCTCCTCTTATGCATATCCTAGAAGGATTTCCTCCTGTGAATACGAAGTTCTATCATCCCCTGAACCAAGTAACTACCCTTTTCATGGAAATTTGAGTTTTATTAAATAACTCTTGGCTATTGATGTCTTCAAGATATAAACATAAGGATTCTGGTGATTCTGGTGGCCCTAAAAGGAGTATTCCTAAAAGCATAAAACATTTTTTAAAATGTTTAAATCAGATTAAGCTTAAAAATTAATGTTTAAAATTACTGTTGAGCCACCATTCCAGGTTACAGGGCTGTGATGTGTTCTCCAGCATGTCTATAGTAAGGATGAGAAATCAAGAGGGTATATGAGAGGCTGACTGTAATGCTATCAGCTCATGCTGAAGTCCAGGGTCACACTAAGGGCCCCATTAAACCAATAGCACACTTTACTACCTTCAGGGTAGATGACATATTACAATAAGGTGGTCAAAAAGTCCTCTCAGAAAAACCCAGACCAATTTTAAAGCCCAGTGATATTGGAATTTTAATATCATCTAACAAGCCCTTAAGTTTCTCAGCTAGGTTTTACACTTTTCCAATCATATATATTATAAATTTGTGTTAGTGTGGATTTCTAAAATTTTTTCCTAAAATGAAGAGTACCAGAGCTCCCACAGACTAAACCACCAACCAAAGGTTATACATGGATGGGCCCATGGCTCCAGCTACATATGTACATATATAGCAGAGGACCGTTTTATCTGGCTGGCATCAGTAGGAGATGAGGCCCTTGGTCCTATGGAGGCTTGTTGCCCCAGAATAGGGGGATGCTAGAGGGGTGAGACTAGAGTGGGTGGGTGGGTGGGGGAGCACCCTCTTAAAGGCAAAGGGGAAGGGGGCATGAGATGAAGGGGTTGTGGAAGGGACACTGGGAAGGGAGACAACATTTGAAATATAAATAAATAAAATAACCAATTAATTTTTTAAAAAAGACATTTACTTGTGGATTTCAACTTCATTACTTTTCTATTTCCTTTTTTTTTTTTTTTGCCATGGAATTCATTAAAAATTGTTTAAGATGTAATGTCTGCCTGAATGTTCATCTGCAGGTGATGATTGTCTCAATGATGGAGACAGGCTGTCAGCAGGCAGGACACATGATAAAATGACAAAGAGTGATGAGGACCGCAGGGTGAGAATATCTCATCATAATATCATCTCCACTTTGAGATTCATTAGCTGTGTATTTCTATATACCACAAACGCTAACTCGCTACCCCTAGATGGAACTAATCAATATCTTATCACACTGCCAAGAAGAATAAATGTAATTATGTTCCCAGTAAGAAATTAATATTCTCATTCAAATACTTTCAAGTCTGACTTCGAAATAAGTATTTTCAAAAACAGTAAAATCTACCTCTTGGGGTTACTTCCTTTGTTGTGATGCTATAAAATATAAAAATGGAAAAATCTAACAATAAGGCATTAAGCATAGGTATGCCATTGGCCTTTAAAATTTGGTTATTATCATCTTTCACAGAGTTAGGCATTTCTTGTGTAAAGCATGGGACAATACTACATTTTTTTCAAAGATTATATTAGAGTCACAGAAAACAAGTAAGTGGCTATATTATTCACACCATTCCTAATGCATTTTTTTCACCACCTAAGAGCAAAAACTCACGTGTTGCCCCACATTTCAGTTGGAATGTGCTGTTTTTTTTTAAATCACTTAGGTTTTATTTGTTATTCCATAAATAGGAATTATTAGCCTCAGCTAATTGCTGAATATCTGTAAGCACTTTCTGCATCAGTTTCTACTCAGCATTTTTGTGATTTAGTGAGAACATTAACATTGTATTACTAACAGCAAAATGAGCTAGGGTTGCTCAGCATTCAAGAAAACAAGCTTTTCCCAATGCAGTAACCACTCCGGACCAGACCAGCTTCATCTCACATTGCCCCAGGCAAAACAACACACACACACACACACACACACACACACACACACACACACACACATCATTAAAATAAAAGCAGATATACAAAAATCCCAGCACACTGCTATAGTATACCCTGTCCACTATTAAAACAGGTTAATCATTAAAGAGACACTTTGCAAGTCTACCTTAGAATTATACTAAGAAACCCTTGTAAAGGTCACAATTGCACCTGGTAGGAAAAAAAAAGTCCTTCCTTCTGGATTGCCTCAGTAAAATATGAGTGGAAAAACAACCCTAGTGACTAAAGGGGACAAAGCAATGCTCCGAACCCATACTTCTGGGAAGATGATTCTTACAATGGAACAGCTTGACCTCACCCACACTAGGAGAGAGAATGTCCCAGATTATGTATCTATTAAAACTCTGCAACTCCAGCTCTTTGGTGAACTAAAAACAACAACCAACCAATATCTTGATAACATTTATTTATTCTATCTATCTGGCTATCTATCTGTATCTGTCTATCTGTCTGCCTATCTATCCATTTATTTATTTGTGTTGGGGGCAGTGAGCACACACACACACACACAAACATACACACAGGTGCACAAACAAATACACACAGAGAGACACACACAGACACATACACATATACCACAGACACACACATACACATACATACACACATATCACACACACACATACAGACACACACAGGTGCACATACACACAAACGTGCACATACTCATACATACACAGGTGCAGACACACACCCATATGCACCCACACAGGGGCACACACACACATACACACAAGTGTCATAGCATGTATGTGGAGGCCAGACAACAACTTGCAGGATTCAAATTTCCTTTCATCATGAGAGGATCAAACTTGGGCTATCAGGCTTGGTGATGAGCCCCTTTCCCTGCTGAGGCACCTCTCCCACCCTCTGTGATATTTTTGTGGCTATTACTAATGGTACTGAGTATAATTTCCAATGATCTGAGCTTTCTTTGAGGAGTCTTGTTCAGGTATGAGATTAAGTGTTGAAGGGCATCCTTAGGAATTATTACCACTGTTATACTTAACAAGATTTACTAGTGTTGATTAATAATGTTCATACTTTGTTGGTAAACTGACCTATTTTGTCTCATTAACCCACGAACAACCTGCTTGAATTATGTACCTCCCTTAAGAGTTGAGTGAGCCCTAACAAGTGGCCATGAGCCATTTTAAGTATTTTGTGAATTTTGTTCAATCGTTTAACCACCTAAGAGCCCCATGTAGTGTTGACATAATTGCCCCATCTCACAGATGGGCAAGAAGTGCACGTGCAAGCAATACACACAAACTTCATTAGAAAATTCCAATACAAAATAACGAATGAAAAAGTATTATATCAGTGTCTACAATGGGGTCACTGCTTATACAATTAGTAAAAATAATACATCCCACTCTATAAAAAATTAATAATTGGCATTTAAAACCGAACAGAAAAATATTACTTATTTATAGTATATTTGGAGTCTTCATAGATTTTTACATTAATATTGGTTCATGAATAGCCCCTCATGCTTATGACTGACCTAAGAACATCTTGCTTTATCAGATATGATATTATTCTTGGTTTTAATATAGTTAAAATGACTTCAAAAGAATGGGTACAACACATGGGATATTCATGCATGCTCATATTCCTCCCCCCCCAAAAAAAGCTGATAACTTCTATGGGTCTATCTGAATCTTTGACTATTCTAACTATATATGGAAGTTTATGTGCAGAGACACAAGATCTGGCTGAACATTCCTACAAACTATAGGAATAACACTTGTGTAGTTACTAGCATTTTAAAATATACATGATGGTTGTCATCTCTTTAGGAAAATATTATGGTCAAGATACTTGCACTGTAACAGCTCACTATCTCAGGGGGGTTCACAGTTGGTATTATTGCCAATGCTATGATTTAGTAACATCTTGGTTCTGTTCATCTTTAATACTGCTATGAAGATTATTTAGGCTTGATTGGAAGATGCCCATTGAAGATTATTTATGTATGATATTTATGTGTGATTGGAGGAGGCCCCATCCACACTAACATGAGCAATGTGCCTTGTGCAAACCTCCCCATTTTAAGCCTCGTTCAACAAACACCCTCACAAGAAACATGCAATGTGCGATTAAATATTTGGTTGCTGTGACTATGGGCCAGCTGAGTTGAATTATAATTACCCATAACACATGACTTTCTGAGTATGCTATATATGTATATATATATATATATATATACATGTATATATATATATATGAAAACAAAGCCTTCTTATGACTGAGCCTCATTCACAGCACCTCTTGAGATTCATTATCATGAGGTCTTCAGGACATGTCCCTTTATTATGTTTATCTCCCTTATAAAAACTGAGGAAAACAAACTGCCCTGTACATTTGCAAACAGAACAAATAAATCCTCCTGGTTTTGGATATGGTTTTACTCTTTGTGTGCTATAGTAAAGGAGATAAGTTGGCTAGCTTCTATTCCGAAGGAGAAGATGAGGAGTCATGGAGGAATGAAAAACAGAACATGCCAATAAGACCCCTCAGGAGTGGGATGCATTCAATGGTGAATAAACACAGGATTTCTTCAATAATATCCCAATAGCTCCATAGAAAGGTTCTAGCAGGAATAACCTGGAATCATATGATGTAAGCATTTATCCTGAGGCAAAGTTGGAGCACACTTGTTGAGGTGAGGCTGAGAGAACCACTGTGCAAGAGAAATGGGGGGATGATGTCAGGTGAGAGCAACTGCACCCTTCCGGGGGCCACGCCCAGTGAAATGGAAAAGGAGCCATCACTGGGCACAAGTGACAGTGTCACATTCTCTCTGTATTGTCTGTATGCTCAGAAAGGATGAGCCCTCAGTGCTATACCATTGCTATTGAAGATAAGTCTATCATGATGGCTCTTTGACCTCACAGTCTCGTTCATATGTAGAAAGAGATTTTATCATATTATCAATATTTAGTTCTAACTGTAGTATGAAATATGGTGCCAGGTCACTAAATGGGCTCTCTTTAGACCATTAACATAGGTAAAAAGTGAGTATACTAAGGTTATCATTAATAACTTTTAACAAGCTTTATTCATAAGCAAACTTCCTTTGACCTCATCTCAAAAACCCTAAAGCTATAATCTGGAGGCATATGATCTATGTCTGTGGTCTACATGACTATTATACATGCAAGCTCTGCTTTCAACAAGCTCATCTGAAAAAGTTTAATCACAAAGGAGGCTTGACTGTCCAATCATACATTTAGTAATCACACAAATGGATCATAGGTTGTAATTGAAGCTGGGAAATTGAGATTTCTATTCGGAAATTTTCATTCGGATTATTTCTTTCAAGACAGAAAAGAAGTACCACACAGCATGAGTCCTAGAAGCAGGCTGAGCAAACCAACTCCCACAAACATCCGGATGAAACCAGTTCTCCCATAACCAATTTTCTCAAGTCCAGAATGCTTTAAAGAAGAAAACTGAAGCAGGGAAGCAGTGCTTATAACCAATAATTTGCAAGCATCCTTTGAAAAACAAATTTCTTCTCCTCCCCTGCCTCTCTGTCTGCCTGTCCGTCTGCCTCATTCCCTCTGTGTGTGTCTCTCTCTTACACACACACACACACACACACACACACACACACACACACCTCCTTCTCCTCCCAGATTTCAGTTTTCTATGAACAGGATGAGGAAGAGAATGGGAATGGCAGCTAACAGTATAATATGTTTGCCACCAGAGAAGACTCAGCCATAGATGCAGAGGGAAAAATGCTAAAAGCAAGCAGGTGCTTGACAAAACAAACCTCTGTTGAGTTTGGGCTAATCTCCTCATACACTATGGCAAGCTAACATCAATGCTTACAAGAAGCAACTGAACGCCATGAGTGAAAGACATGTCAACAGGAAAATCAACCCTATCTCTAAAACTCTAAATACTATACATTACAACAAATCCCTTTCCATAGCTTCCTATAAACTATAACAATTCTAAATTATTTTATTCAATCTAAAATCTTGAATTTTAAACTGTGGATCAAATTTCACCAAATGTCAGATCTTCCTGTCCTGAACATTATTTCAAGATTTAACTTCTGCATGAGTTGAAAATATGGACAAGAACAAATATGTCCTTTTTTGGGGGGTGGGGGTTGAAACAGGGTTTCTCTGTATAGCCCTGGGAATGTCCTGGAACTCACTTTGTAGACCAGGCTGGCCTCAAACTCACAAATCTGCCTGACTCTGCCTCCCAAGTGCTGGGATTAAAGGCGTGTGCCACCACGCCCAGCTAAGATTCAATGTCCTTATACATTGATATGATTCTCTGTTTCCAACTTACTATAGTTGGAGTTCTTACTGTAGTCACAATTTTTTATATTACTATACACATAATCTCTCTCCTTTATCTTCTCCCCCATTTTACCCTTTCTCTCTGTACCTCATATATATGATACACACATATGATGGTTGAAAATTTAAATATGGTTTACAGGAATATTTCAGATTGCATTTATTCAGCTTCCCTGTTTATTTTCTATATAAGTTGTTCATAAATATGAAACTAGTTTGATTTTGAAATCTGTTTGTTTGATTCAGAGGCAGTGAAAATATAATGCCAGGGTCAATGGTACAAAAAAAACTTTCAGTTCACTATTCACAGCACAGTAACACTTAGTTTACTTATTAGACACTAAAGAAACAACTTTGTAAATAGTTTTCTTTCACGATGCCACAGCCACTCCCTTACTCCACATCACCTGCTAAATGTCTTCAGGAGTTGCAATTTAAACATTTCCCTGGGGAAAGCTTTTATTAATGAATGATTTCAATGCGGTCCATGGAATAATGATGAATAGTAATTCTCTAAAGTCTATTTTTTGTCTCTTGGTCTATAAATCACAACAACATCCACTATATTTCCCTACTTTGAGTCTCTGCCTATTATGACTATCACCAAAATAATCAGCAAAAGATAAGTTATGAGTATGGACTTTTTCTCTTACTCACTTCTCATATTCATGTTATTATCAAATGCCGATGTGATTCTACATCTCATCCCTCTACACCCACGATGTCATCACTTTTCTTATTACCTTCCAACCCATAATCCCATCCCTTCCTCTGATCCTTCACACTGAACTAGAAACCAGACCTTCATCCTATCGTGATCGCATAAGATTCTTTCATAGTTCATCCATGTCCAGAGAATAAGATCAAAATCTTGGACATGGAAATTTAAATGTCTCATAACACAGATGCAGGTTCCTGCCACTCGGCTCCCAGGATTTCCCAGCCACCCACTTCCTTTCACACGCATTACCTCACCCTCACACGCATGACCTCACCCTCACATGCATGACCTCACCCTCACATGCATGACCTCACCCTCACATGCATGACCTCACCCTCACATGCATGACCTCACCCTCACATGCATGACCTCACCCTGAGAATGAGTTTCAAACCCATGACTAAGACTTGATCTATCCCTCCAAGCTTTTTCATAAGCTGTTTCCTGTCTCTATGACTGTTGATCTAGTCAACCCTGAATGTTTGCATATCATTCAAGTTATAAATTGATCACATTCAAACCTGAGGAACTTCTTATTTCCCAAGGCAGGCCACTCATTGAGAGCTAACATTGAGTATGTTTTGCTGAGGTCTTAGTTGTATTTCTTATAACCACACAAATATTTTTTTCTTTTCCTTGCTATTTCTTCCAATAATTTAAGACATGTTATTCTTGTGTTTCTATTCTCAGGAGTTAATATCCACAAATCCAATACACAAATCTTTTTGTAACCCCCTAAAACTGGGATCTGGGATTTTTTGGGGTATGGCTGGCTGAGGTGTTACCATTCTAACAGAAAACTCAGTCCCTCCTTCCATACAGGGTACACCTCAGAGCAACTCTACAGTTGAGAGTTGTTATGCAGCTCCTGAAATATTTGACAAGTTGTTGATTGTCTGCCTTCCAAGAGATGTGAGGGATTTAGGACACAGCTGTGCTTCATACACCACCTGGTCATCATTTCCAAAGCTCTCTGAGCTTATTGGAAAAATACACCGAGTCCTCTTAGCCTTTCCACCAAAGTAAGGAATTAAAACTGCACAGGAACCCATTCTATGGGGCTTTTCAACTGCTTGTGCAATATGTAAAAGATGTGAGGAGGGAAGGGGTTTTGGTAGATCGAGACTGGATAAAGGCATATATTTGCAAGTAGGAAGTTTATCACCCAATATAGAAATAAAGGCCAGAGGTCCCCAAAGTGTGGTTCCACATGCATCACCATCTAATCCTTTCCTTTTAAATTAATCTATGCTTTCCTAATTGCATACACACACACACACACACACACACACACACACACACACACACACACACATATATATATATATATATATATATATATATATATATATATATATATTTTGGACACATACATGGCTCCAGTGTCCTCTTCTCCATCCTCCCACACACAAAACCTTTCTTTCACTAATAATTTTTCCTACTTTCAGGCTTTATATCTCCTTGGGTTTGGTTGGTTGGTTGGTTGTTTTATGAGTTATGAGTGGTAGCTGCCTGTATGGCTGGAGATTATTTATTGAGGTATAATAGACACAAACACGTGGCTACACTAATGAAGAAATTGACTCCCTTTCTCACCCTTCTACTCCTTAAGTTCCTTCAAGTTCGATTCTTCTTTCCTTAGGGAACTCCACATAAGCAAAACTAGATAAAACTAGATATACTTAGCTTTCAACAAATATTAAGCCTACAATGTCTTTAATTAACAAGACATAACTTTGGCCTTGGCCCTAATGTAAGGGTCAGAACTATGATCCTCTCTGTATAATTCACAGGGCATACTCCATAGCCAATGATATTCCTCATAGTTGAGAAATATCTTACAAGATGTTAAGAATCCTATAGGTTATTAAGATAGTCTTCATGGTTGAGGAATGTTCTATGGCCCCCAATCCGTGTTACATTATAGTGTATGAATACTCACAATTAACTCTAAGGTCATAAGCACGTGCTTTGGAGGAAGATTTACAAATATACACATGGCTCAAGTAGCGTGGAGTCATCTCCATCTTCCGGGAGCTTGAGAGCGCTCATCTGCTGCCCATTGTTCATTTTAATTGTGAAAATGTAGGCCAAGTTTGAGAAACACAGCACTGGTGATGTATCACTTGAAGTTTCTGCATTAATTTCCAATAACTCTCTAAACAAATGCCAAGGCAGACACTCTTACTCCTATTAAATTATCGTTAATGAAGTAAGCAGCTCCCTAATTTAAAACACCAGATTTAAAATGTTACCTTTGGCTAATGCTGCATCCTGGGCACCTAGCTGGGTTCCTACCTGCCTTGAACTCAGTATCTAATTGATGTGAAAATTGTACGCATGTTATTCCATTTCTGTCTGAACCTCCTTATTAAAAACCTAATGTTATTACCACAATTACCAGCTTCCTTAAGTGTTTTTGCTTCTAATTGCCTTGTCATTTGAGATTTTAGCTTCTCTGACATGAATTTCACTCAGTGTCTGCCTTCCTCATTATAATGTAAGAATGCTCATCTGTTCTTAAGAAATATCAAATGCAAGGTGTTATATCAGAGTTTCCATTATGTTAAATGTCCTAGAGTTACTGAGCATTAAGGAAAAGCAGATTAAAAAATATTTCCCCAATTCTTCCCATGTCATCTAATGAGAACTCCCATTCTTTATATGCTCCTTATGAAAGATTACATCAGATGTGACATGCCTAAGAAAGTTTTCTGGCCTTAAATTCTACCACCTGCTCCACTGCAGACACAGACATCATTGCTATCTCTTGGATGTAGTTTTCCTAGGAAAGCTACCATCTCAGGGACCTTAACTTGTTCTTCCATCTGCTTGGAAAGTTTATTCTCCAAATAGTCATGTGAGTCTTCCACAACACTGCCAAACCTTCAACCACATATGCAAATTGGCTCAGCATGATCCACTTTCTATCTGTGGAGGATTGTATATGCTTGGGCCAGGGAATGGCACTATTTGAAGGCATAGACTATTAGTGGGTGTGGGCTTTAGTGCCCTCATCCTAGCAGCCTGGAAGCCAGTATTCTGCTAGCTGCCTTCAGAACAAGAGGTGGAACTCTCAGCTTCTCCAGCCCCATGCCTGCTTGGATGCTGCCATGTTCCCACCTTGATGATAATGGACTGAACCTCTGAACCTGAAAGCCAGACCCAATTAAATGTCATCCTTCTAAGAGTTGTCTTGGTCATGGTGTCTGTTCTCAGAAGTAAAACCCTAAGACACCATCCTTTTCCTCCACTATGACACAACACATCATCTAATGTGCTTTGTATTTTTACTAATTTTTAATTTCTGTTGCATCCCATATAATAGGTAGGATCTGGTCTATCTTTGTCACCCACGTGTGTTATCTTTCGTATCCTCTGTTTCCTCAAAGAAGCAGTAATTTAAGTCCTGTGGTGAAAGTGCTTGGCAGATATAACTGTGCTTGCTGATTAGCTGATCCTCAGGGAATTCCCTCAGGTTGTAACTGTCTCATTCCTTAAATGCACTTGACAACAGGCAGAAAAGTTAGTTGGAGACACAGAAAAGGAGGAAACCAGAGGAATATTGAGACTAGGGACGGTTCCTGGGAGGTACAGACCTTAGAAGGCTTGGCTATGCCACTAATCTCTCAGACTGGGAGACAATGAGATTGGAAAAGACCATCATCCTAATAGAGGTGGCAGAGGCTCTGGGACGCCTAGCTCTACCAGTTCTATCGTCCCTGAGAACCAGAAGATGCTAATGTGAATGATCTTAGAAGTGGAGTCTCCCTAGGCTCACCATAAGGAACCACAGCCCTGTTGTAAAAGGGTGACACCCACTGTTTGATTCTACTTCACAAAACCCAGACAACTGATACTGTTGTGGTTCCTGTGCTAGATGTATGGCCTGTAGTGATGAATGGACATTGTACTAAGTCACTTAAACTTCCTTTAAATTACTATGGCAGCAACAGAAAACAAATGCAACCTAGTATTGGCCCTGAGAGCAGAATTTATTATTTCTGTGATTTTTATTTCTTTGGTATCTTTACCTGGAACTTAGAACACTACCTTAAAACAGTAAACAATAAGACATTTTGAATTAATATTTATACACCATATGATTTCATCTCCCTGAGATCTATAACTCAAAAGTAAATGGAATGTTTACCCAAAACTATATTGAAAACTGATATTAAAACATGAGAACTGAGTTGTTTTGAAAACTTGGTTAAGGAGCTTGTATCTCTACAAGTTCAATGGAGCAGACCATGGGAAGCAATCACATATCGAGGTGGCATCTCCTGAGATACAGAATGAAACTAATCAGCAAGTGGTAAAATCAACCCATGAGGCTGAGACTGGAAGGAAGGAAGGGAAAGAGGAAAGGAAGAAGTGGGGAGGAAATAAAAGGATGAAGCTTAAAAGATATGAAAGAAAGACAATCAAAATATCAGAGTATAACTTCAACTGCAGTGAGGCACATGCACTTGTGTGTGTGTGTGTAGTGTAGTGTATAATGGGTCACAGAATAAGATATATTTCTTACTGTAGGTGCGGTAATATAATTTATAAGCCACAACCCTAAAAGTCATTTGGCTTTGTATTGTGGAATAGAGTGCAATTGAAGCCCCGACTGCTTGTAGGATGAAGACAGATGGACAGGGATATGCTGGATAAGAGTGAACAAATCAAGAAAGAACTACCCTACTCTAAATGTACTTACATTTGCCAGGCAAAGTGAACATCAGGCAAGGCATGGAGGGAGGCATATGAACTTTGCCGCCTTAACATAATGAAGTAAACATTAACCCCCATGCTATGCCCTCCCTTTACATTGAGTCTGAAACAGCATGCTTGTCCTGTTTAGACCTACAACACTCAGCCTTGATATATGCCTCCTTTGTGTGGAGGAGGCAATGTGAGTCTTCAATCAGCAAAATTCACAAGAAGCTATTTCCTTCCTCCCTTCTAAAAACCAGTCTTATCTGCCTTCCAATGTGATCCACTTATTAATGTCTTACTAATTTAGCTGTGAAGGGAGTGAGGAATGTCCTTGGTGTATACAGCTACAGACCTTGAAGCTGAACCTAGTCTGATATCTTTGTGTGTTTGTAGATCACAGAGCTAAAGCAAGGTCATTGCTAGTCCATTATTTCAACAGCATTAGTCTGGACACCATTTGCCATTGATTCTGATGTCCCTTGCAGGATGCTGCATAGAGATGAAGAAACTCATGAGGCTACCAACAGTCTTCATTTCCCTATCTCAAGTGCATATGCTTCGTGGAGGAAAAGAATATCCTATATATCCCTGTGTTATCCATATTGTCCAGTGTAGTTGACTGTGTTGAATATGGTTGGAGTCAGTACACAGTAACTGCTATGCCAATGGTATACTTGCTTTTATGTTTAAGTTATGAATACTGTTACCATATAGGTGCTCAGGAATTCTTAACATCTGTTCACTTTCACTGTATCACCTTTTAAAAAAAGATCTATTTTGTTTCATGGTATATTATAAATTACATAATTTCTATCTAACTAAGGTAGGTTGAGTATATGAATAAGGATAAAAGCATCTCAATCTGCTAAGAATTATGCCCCAAGAACCCATTTTACACATACACATAGGAAAAGTAGGAGTACCTTGGATAAATAATTCCCAAAGATAATATAGCTAATGACAATATAAAGTCAATTTTAAAGTAAGTATTTTGTCGTGTTTTCCTCAGGAAATCAGACCTACGAGCTATTGACCCCTCTGTTCTGAAGTGCGATGTCCATACCAACAGAAAGAAAAGGAAATTCTAAAGCTGCCATGAGTTCCTCGGCTCTGCCACAGAGAAATAATATCAAAACATTAAAAGAAATGAAGCCTAGTCTGTTTTTGTACTGATGATCCCAACAGTGGTAACGATATTTTCTCATATCTCACAAGCTCTGCAGCACCTTCCCCCTGCTATTTTGTATTGTATAATTAGCATATAATTATGTGCTCCCATACACTGGAGAGACTATTCTTTTATTAATGACTCCAAAAAAAATCCCTCACTATTTATCTTTGAAAGTGAGTTTAAAAAAATAAAAGAATAAAAGGGCTCGTATGATTTTTCCTTTCTTTTTAACTTAGATCTTAAAGGTAATAAAGGAGACAGTTTTGTGTGCCATAGGCACTCCTAAATTTTTCTCCTTCAGCATGGAGCGGGGGAGTTTGGAAACAGATGTTGTGTCTTCTATGCTCTTCAGACTAAATGGGATTGAGAACAAAAATGTGTTGTTGCCTAAAAGGCTACCTGCCTGCTTCCCTTCCTTTCTGGGAAAGAAAATAGGTCAGAGTGACAACAGCAGCCAAACTCTCTGAATGGAGTATGGAGGCAAAGGCAGGGTATAATTCACATTTGTAGAAAGGGCAATGAGGTTACACATTATTCAAATGAACTCACCCAGCCCCGATTTCTAGTAAGTTCTGGAAGATACCATCTCCCCCTGCTGAGGCCTTGCATGCATCGTTGCTGGTTTTGGCTAATTGCTTTCATTTCACTGTGAGACTTACCTGAACATTCCAGATTGGATATGGGCAATTATATGGGAAGATATACAATACTGAAATTTTTAATCATATCTCCTGCCATTGTGTTTGTGGTTAAAAAAAAAATCCCATATGAGCATCATATAATTGCCTCAGAAACACAAATAACTCTGGGCTGAGAGCAGCTCCCAAGCTACTTTGTAACCTTTTCTAGCCACTCTTTTGGGCCTCCTTTTATGTCTAGGACCTGGCAAATTAGGAATAATGGTTTCATCAGACTCAAGCAACCCTAACTATCTTATTCAAGACTGGTTAAGTAAGTGGACAGTGACAGCTGTGATGGTTTGAATATGCTTCGCTCGGGAAGTAGCACTATTAGGAGGTGTGGCCTTGCAGTAAGTGTAGCAATGTGGGCTTTAAGACCCTCCTCCTACCAACATGGGAGTCAGTCTTCACCTAGCAGTCTTCAGATGAAGATGTAGAACTCTCAGCTCCTCCTGCACCATGCCTGCCTGGATGCTGCCATGTTCCTGCCTTGATAATAATGGACTTAACTTCTGAACCTATAACTCAGCCCCTATTAAATGTTGTCCTTATAAGCCTTGCCTTGATCATGGTGTCTGTTCACAGCAGTAAAATCCCAAGACAAAAGCAATGAATACAATAAGTACTTAGGCTTCTTACTAACATAAGAATTATATCTGCTTATCTTTTGTAGAAATCACCTCTGTCCAGCATTCGCTCTGTGCCATACTGTTATGCTCCAACCTATTTAAAGGACATTTCTTCTTGCCTTCCCTTTTAAAAAAATTATTTCGGTGGAAAACACAGAGTTTATGACATTGGAGTCTTTGACTTTTCATGGCACTATAGCAACATTCGACTACACATTTATATTTGTGCAATTTTGATCATCCAGGTATACTGTCATAGCATTCAGTTCATTGAGAATATCTAAGTATGTCCATGTTTTACAAGTTTTTTTAAAATTAAATACCTGCTTTATTTCTCTATGCTCATTTTATACACATACCCAAAATTAGCCTTATGAAAATACAGGATATTAAAGCCATGAAGACCAGGAAACGAAAGTCAGAGAGATGGCTCAGGAGTAAAGGGCATCTACTGCTCTTACAAAGAACAGGAATTCAGTTTCCAGAGCCCAATTTGGGTAGCCTTAGCCCTGTGACTCCAGCTCCACACCCGACATCCTCTTCTAGCCTTCTGGGGCATCTATACTCATGTTCTGTGATCAACATGAAGACATGAATGCATACATACAAAGAGAATTTAAAATTATCAAAGGACAAGAAAAATTAAAATATATATCTTAAAACGATTTAGGATAAAAATGCTTCTTATAAAACAAAAGGAAGTAATTTACTTTGATAATTCAGAAAGTTCCTTCTTTCAAGTCATTTTTATCTTCTCCCTTTACTGCTTTCTTTCATTTCTAAGATGAAATTTCTAGCCTTAGAATCATTAGAAATCTTATAAGCAATTTAATCCATGCACTGGATTAAATACAACTGTAGTAATCTGAAATGGACGATGAAAACTCACCTCTCCCTTGGCTGCTGGGCAGATGTTAACACTGATAAACATCGTTAAAGTCACTACTAATTTTAACAGTAAATTCACTCAGTTCTCACTGTAAGATGGGCTTCTGATGTCCATTTTCCAGTCAGCAGAAATGCTGGAGGCACAGAGCAATCTAAGTCCCTAATTTGCAGCTGTTGGGCTCATTTTTGCTGCCCTGAGCAACAGAACTGTTGGCCAATACCCACTCATACTTCCTGCCTTCCACTGCTGGTACCAGCTGTTAGACTAACCCTCAGGTAATGTAAGAAAGCTACTTGACAACCACAGATCATTTCCATGGCCCTAGAGACATAGTCACTGTGGTTTGAAACAATCTCTATCAGACTTTGTCTTATCATGAGTTTCAAGGAACTCTAAATGACCCCACAACTACCTAAGTTAGAGGAGGACTTCCCCCATTGACCTGTCAGAGGGATCAGTATGACTTATATTCAAGAGACAGGCTATAATTGGTCCAAAACATCAATGACTATGGTTGATCCAAACACCCTTTGGGGGCTATATAAGCTTGCTTCTCAGGCTCACTTGTTAAATTGGCTGAGAAACAATGCCATGAGCCTGTTGCCCTGGTGTAATATCATACTGAATATAAGGAGGCTTTCCTTGAGTAGTCTTTTCTTATCTGCTTTCAGAAGTGAAGGCTGAACTGGTGACAATAGAGGCAGCAGAGCCATCGTAACAGGTGAAGCACAGAGAAGGCAAAACAGTATGGGTGGCAGTTGAGTTGTGGAAAGGGGAACACAGACATTTTTCTGACAGCTGGGGAAGCAATTTGGGAGTATGCCTGGCAGAAAGATAAAGGAGAGAGAAGGAGATATGGAAGAGGTAGAGAGGGTGAAGAGGGAGGGAGAAGGAGAGACTAAAAACGGATAAAATTGTAAGAGAAAAAAAATCAAGTCCAGCTCCAGTAGTGTGAACACTTGAGAGTTTTTAGTTTTTGCTCCTGTGTCCAGCCACAATTGTCACTATCAACTCTAGACACAAAGAAATCTACCAGGGAACTCACATTGGAAGAACTTCCTGCCTGGCCACAGTTTTTTATCCCAGGCCAAGGATGGGTGACAACATGTTTTATAAGGTCTTCCATTATCAGCTGCTCTTAGTGAGGAAAAATGACAGAATATCTGACAGTGTTACAAGCTACAGAGCCTAGATGTGCTTTTCCTGCCAGGGCTATTCATTCTTTTACACATCTTATTTCTTTTCTTTCTTTTTTTTAAATCTAAAACCTTTATTATTTTTAGTTACATATTTTCTTTTTTTTAATTGGGTATTTATTTCATTTACATTTCCAATGCTATCCCAAAAGTCCCCCACATGCTCCCCCACCTACTGCCCCACCCACCCACTCCCACTTCTTGGTCCTGGCATTCCCCTATTTCTATCCATCGCGGTAAATTTTGTGAAGGTGAAGCTCAGTTTTAATTTTGGATTATTTAGAACATGGCCAACTGGGAAGGAGAGGGCACCATTGGAAAATAATCTTTGAGAATTCCAACAGCATTGTCTTGACCTTTTCATTCCAATGATCCAGACAGTTAAATATATTCTCAAAGGTCTACCTCTTAAGAAAAGAACTATAGGAGCATTTTATCGTTATCACTGACAAATATTAAATCGCAGGTTAACGTTAAGTTAGAGGTACAGATTAAGGGATCAATTTTGAGAACTGAGCTGTGTGGCTGATTCATAGTCCCTCGATTAATTATTGTCATGACCTTGTGAAGTCACTTAACTTTGCAAAAGTATTGGTTTACTCATTGGTAAAATGGAGATTAAAATATCATCTTTATGGGGCTATTAAGCGGAGTAAATTAGATAATGTATTTAAAGTACCTTGTTCAGTAGGTAGCATATGTTTATGGGTCCCATAAATGTCAGCTTCCCCTTGTCCACTGAAGTAATGAAAACACAGAATGGCTAGAGAGAGCTCACCTTTTTTACTTATTTATTTTGTCAATGTGTTTCAGAATCTCAAATCTTTAGTAAATTCTCATAAGTTTTCTTTTTAATAGAGATAGTATGAGAAAAAATAATTTCATGTTAATAAATACAAGAAAATTTTATATCAGAACAATGTTTTTTTAAATCATAATAAAGTAGAAAATTTGTAACGACATTGAATAATATAATTATTCTAATTAAATAATCACGTTCTTACTCGGTATATTTTTGGAAATATTTTCAAAATTCAACCAACAAATTAGAGTCAAGAATACTTGGCAAAACAACAAAGTATGATTTTATCTCTGTTATTCAAAACATGGTCACATTGTGTCTACTGTCAAGGCATTGATTATATTACTTGACAGACTAGAATATGTTGGGATGACATCAATAAAATGAATCACTTGAAGATATGCAGAAAATTTAATTTTTTTATGTCAAATAAATATCATTATCTAGTTTGGTGTCACTCTTTATAAAACATCCTTATATAATTATTTTGTTTTTATCATTCAGATATCCAATCAATTTATAAGTATATAAGTATATAATAATTTAAATAATTACATTTAAATAATTGCATTTAAATTTATATATTTATATTTTAAAAGGAATTAAAATTCTTCTAGTCCAGAAAATCCAAGTAGTCAATGGGGAAATTAAAACTAAAATGGCTTTTCCTTTCTTGAGATCAGAAATGCATCCCTGTCCTGAGCATCATTTGTGATCCTGAGATTGTGAACTGCCTTTACTCTAAGGGAAAATGATTACAGCCCTGAATCTTTAACCCATAACCTGTAACCCGTAATCTTTAACCCTCAGAGAACTATGTGATGATCCAAATCCCAGGAAGGTCAAAATAATTGCTTTCACAAAACAGAAGGAACCCAAGTTATAAATAGATAGGAAGCCATGTTTAAACTAATCCATCTTTATCAGGTCCTATTGCCATAGCTACTCAGCTGAAGAACAGGGATTAGGGCCAGTTGTCTGCCATTTAGAATGGATCATGGGGATATGGGGTGGTGTTCATGCCCCTGGCAGTATCTTATGAAGAGAATTAGTTCATTAATCAGAAAACATGGAGGTGGATGGTGTGGGTGGAAGATGAAATTCTGAAATAAAAATATGCTATGAATGAAATGAATAAATAGGAAATTCACATTATATAAAACTATGCTCTCATTCTGCAAACGTCACTTAAGTTACCACAGCACATATCCTGTTCCCCATTACTTCAGCTTTTTCCCTCCCATGCTGGCTGTCCACTTACCCTAGTTGTTTTTACTTTGTTTCCAGAGGAACAGCTCCATCCTTTGCGATCTGGAAGGACTTTACATTCCTCTCCCTCCAGGCATGGCTGCATATGACACCACCACTTTTGTTCCACTATGGATGCTATGAGAAGAGAGAAAAATTAAGCTCACTATCTCTATTTAGGACTCACAGGGCAAAATCTCTGATCTAACCAATATACATTGTATTTTCAAGAATTTTCTCATATGTATATGTTTTTCGAGATATATAGGGTACCCTATTTCAAGATAAGGCTTCTCTGTGTAGCCCTGGCTATCCTAGAACTCACTCTGTAGACCAGGCTGGCCTCAAACTTACAGTGATTCCCCCTCCCTCTGTCTCTCAAGTACTAGGATAAAAGGCATGTGTCACCACACCAGACTATTTTACCACAATGAGAACAACTAACATGGGATATATTGTGATTATATTATACATAAATATTAATAAATTTCTAGATTTTTCAACAGAAAGTAATAACTATACTCACAATGTTGAAGAATGTTTCAAGCGAAAACAGAAACTTCATCTAACTGATATATTGAGAGACCTTGCACTGATTTATATAAACACATAATAAAGTATACCCATGCCTGGATGAATCAATATTTTAAAGTCAATGAAATTCTCCCCATGAGCAATCTAAAAATCAGGAGAGTGTTAGTAGACTTAATATGATTTTTTTCTTTGTTTTTTTTATTGTAAACAGTAATTTCTTCACAAGGAATAGGCCACATAACAAATTACTGTTTACCATGCAACAATTAATAGCCTCATACAAAGATTTATTATCTACTATAATAATATGAGCAATCAAACAAAGAAACCAATATTTATATTCATCTCCACTGAAGTCATCTAATGTGAATTTTATCTTCAGCCAATCACGATGTTGAGTTTCCTTTTTTTTCTCTCTCTTTTTCTTAAACTCTATTCATAGCTTTTGAACATATATTACTTCACCATTCTTAGCCATCTTGCTTTTCCCAGGTAATTTTTGAATCTCCTATCTACCAGTAAATCTACATTTCATGGCAACAATATCAGAAGCACATTGACTGACTGAAACCTTGTTATAATGCTTTTGAAACAGAACTACACGAGCTGTGATTCACTCTTGCTAGAGGTATTCACGTCCCGCCCCCCCCCCCCAAAAATGCTCCCAAATAACTTCCTTTCTGCCACATGATTTACAGTGTTATCCCCCTTGGAGTGACTGTAGTAGACAGCATTATAGTGGGGTTCCGATTCCAACCATGCTATTACAAAGAGCAATGGAAGAGGTCGCACCATCCACACAAGACGGAGCAGCTCGGGTAGTGCCTGCCACCTGCCCAGGGAAGCAGGAGCACTTGACCGTTTGGGACCGTTCTTCTATCTTGTTCTTATTACAGCATCTGTGCAGCGCCACAACCTCGCAAGTCCCAGTTCTAACATGGTGAGCTGTGCAGACAGAAACAAGAGATGGAACAACGTTGAGAAGCTTTGGACACTTCCTGGTTTTAATTAAAAACACATCAACTATAGCTTTATAATGGATCTTCCATGCACGGAACCGGAAATACAAAGATGTCGACTCCATAATGCAGGTTTGATTTCTTTTCTAAACGTGCAGAGACCATTTCCATCGGTAAATGCTTGGCGAAGCAGAGACAATCAGTGACTAGATTAGAAAGAGCTGTTATATAGTCTCAGATACAGAGGCAATCTGTCTTGCCATAAAAACATATTTATTTGTGTATTTCACATCTTTATATTCAATGCATTAATCACAAGAACATAAACTCCTGGATGTGGCACCCTGCAGCAGGCTTGTTAAAGCCAATTGCACACTCCCAAAGTGCAATATAACAATTGTGACCCTTTACAGGGGACAGGGTGAGGCCTTGGCAGGGGACATCCTCTTGGGAAGCAGTAACATTGTGTGAACCCTGCATTCTCAGAATTTTTAGCCCTGTTTCCCTGGAAATAAACTAATTGGAGAAGTCTGAAAGTGTCAGTGATTTCCTACGTGTTCCAGCCAATGTCAGGGCCCACAATCACCCCTCTTTCCATTTCGCCTGAGGAGACAACTGCTACCAAATGGCAGTAACCACAGGCACAACGTGGATGGATTATATCTGGAAGCCAGCCACTTGGAAAGCCAGTCTCATAAGCTGCCGGGCTCCCACAGCCATTTTTCTAACCTCCAAGTAAGATGACCGACAGAGCTTTGAGGATGATTGAAAACTATGAATCACATGACATGCTTTGAAAGGACTCTAGTTTGTCTACATCAGGACTGCTTTCTCCCCACATCTCCTCTTCAGCATACTGTCCTTTCTGTGGAACAATAAACCACCAAGTTTCATCTCCTAAGATAAAAGGCAGCTTTAAAAATTAAGCATGTATCTACTGGAGAAGCACGCTTTCAGAAAATGTTAATGTAACATTGAAATAGACATTTAAATAGGTAAGTAGGAAATCTGACATAGTCTAATGTTGTAAACACTTTGAACTTCCTCTTCCCATAAATATGATCAGCACATTGTTCATTTATATTAACTTGTCTGCTAGAAATGAACAATGGAGTTGGCAGTAACTCGGGTAAGGTAGCTTGCTTAAGCTTTTCTGAAGGAAAAAAATCCTATAGGCGTAATTTCTTCTCCCTCTATGTGAGATCAAGAAACTGAGGTGATATACACCTTTGACAGTCACTTGTCAGAACAGTCAAGAAGCAGGTGCAATCTCCAACACCACAGATATTTGTGTTACTATAGATACCACTGGGAGATGTTTTCTATGTTTGATTCAACTGCATGTATTTAAACAGAAGCTAAAATAAACAAGACACAGACTTTTGAACCTACTCTCCTCTGCTCTTTAAAGTATTCTCTTAGTTAAGCATGAGTCACTCGCTCTTAACTCCCCCAAACCACTGTTTTCTGCTATAATATACAAGTTATAGCACCTGCTGTACTGTACTTGGTGACAGTTAAAATGAGTGACGACCACGTATCACAAATTCTCTGAGTACTGGATATATAATGAAAACAACAGGTCAAAGTCTTTTCCTGTCCTCAGAGAGCTTATATTGCTGGGGAGAAGACAGATAATAAACACCCAAGTAAATTATACAGGAAGTAAATATTTGAAGAAAATCCAGTGGAGAGATTGAGAGTCATCGAGCAGGGAAAGAACTCTCATCTATATTTGAACATTTCAGGGCATTCTCTACTGTGGATGTGCCTTGAATGCAGGCTGGATTCTAAGAAGGCAGCATCGTTATGAAGATCTAGATAAGGAAAGCAAACAAAGAAAAGAAAGGCAATGGCCCCTTTCAGAAACTGGGGCATGTTCTGCTGTGGTGACAATATGGTTGAGGTGGCTGGGAGGCCAAGAGTGAACAAGGGAGAGGTTGAGGGGAATGATTCAGAAATGGAGCACTCATGTGATGGCTAAGAAGAGATTAGCTATTTCTTTCTTTAGAAGGGAAAGTCTTTGGATAGGGTAGGCCTCCTCTTGCTCAGACAGCTCTATGGTGACTGAGGTGAGAAAGATGAAAGGGAGTAGAAATCTGTGACCATGTGGCTCCAGGAGACTAACAGCTAAGAGCTAAAGAGCCAAGAGTAGATGGCTGACTGCTACTGAGATGAGGAGAACCAGCAGGTGAGGGATGTACCAATGGAGAACTTAATCAGGAACTGAGCAATTAGAAGCCGGTGGTTTGCAGGGCTGTGACGGGGCAGGGCTTTAATCCCAGCACTCAGGAGGCAGAGTCAGGCGTATCTTCAGATTCAAGGCCAGCCTGGTCTATGGAATGCACTCCAGAACAGCCAGAGCTACAAACAGAAAACCTGTCTTGAAAAACAAAAATAAGGAAATAGTGGATGAGTCTAATAGAGAAGGCCTGGAAAGGGATATGGTTGGCAGGAGAGGGTTGTAGATAGAGGAACATTATATTTGTTTTGGGCCTGGTAAGTGTGAGGCTTAGAGAGCAATCATGGTTACAGTTATAAATGAGAGAATTATTTATGAAGTGGAGTTTGGAGGAAGGAGTTGGGCCACAAGCATGAACCTGAGAGTTCTGAGTCTACAGGTTGAATGGAAAGCTAAAACTCAGTGGGCTACTGTAGGAAAATGACACACAGATTAGAAGGGGGAAGAAATGAACACTAGACATGGATAGAGGATGTAGAAGGCAGCAGAGCTAGAGTAGCTGGCGCGACAACGGAAATGCACATAGAACAGAAGCACCGAAGGGCAAAGAATAAAAAGTACCTGAAAGGAGGGATTGATCAGTGCCGTCAGACCTGCTGAAGATCCAATTAAGTGAAAGGAAGTAATCGTCCATTTAGAAAGTAATAGACCAGCAATCACTAAGGCAATCCCAAGCAAAGAGAGTAAATCTTCAACAAAGACATTAAGAATTCATGAAGGGAAAAGGGAGTACTTTCAATAACTGGTATTGTGACACCTGAGCATCTAGAAACTAAAATTACACCCTTTCTTTACACTACATAGGAAAAACAACACAAAACAAACCCAAGGCTTAAATGCAGGTCCTGGAAATGCAAAACTCTTAGAGTAAAATGTAGGAGGAGGATGTCTATGGCGTTGGTCTGAGCACTGCTTGGTTTTGAGATATAACTTCAAAAGCACAGACCACAAAAGTAAAGATAAAGTGATAGATTAGGACAAATTTAAAAAAAAAAAAAAACACATGCCAAAAGAACTCATAAGAGAAAAAGCCCATTGGTTAGACTAATACTACATAAAAGGTGATAGTAATAAATTTAAAAGGCTGCTAATAACAAATACCTAATATACAAAATATGCAAGGAGCCCAAACAGCTCAAAAGCAAGAAGTCAACCTAATTTTAAAATAGACCAGATAATAAAGATTTATCAAGAAAGGGTGTGGTAATACTAAATATCCTTAATTACTAGTGTGATATAAGTCAGAACCAAAATGTAGAACAGTTACTATCAAAAGCAAGTGATGAAAGACATTGGTATAAAGCAGAAAGAACATGTTTGTTTACTGTCAACTATTGTAAATTGTTCCACCCAGTATTAACAGTATGATGAAACTTCAGAACCAAAAACTATCGTATGATCTAAGAATCCCAATATAACTATACATTCAAAAAGAATGAAGTCCGTATGCTGAAGAAAATTCTGTGCTTTTAAGTTCATAATAGCTTTCTTGACACTGGCCAAGGAATGAAATCAATCTTAGTATCAGTGGGTGAACAGATAAGGAAAATATTTGGTACATATACATAAAAGGATATGTCCTTTTATTTTAAAAAATAATGTAATCCTGCCAACATTTTTACTACATTGATGAAACTCTAGAATATTGCATCTTTACGGGAAGAAGCCAGTCACAAAAACATAGATATTATATTATTTCATTAATATGTATAATATGAAAAAGTTTAACTCAGAGTCTGAGGATATAAGTTACCACAAATTAAAACTGGAACAACAAGTACTGTTTGTCAAGGGATAAAAAATTTAAGGTAGAGGAATGAGCTCAAAGCATCTGTTCTGCAACATTGTGATCATAACTATGTATCACAGCCTTTAAAATGTCTAATCGAATGTTTACATTTGATTTCACAAAAAGTACAGGAGGAAATGCATGTACTAATTGATTCAATGCACCAATTATCAAATATGGTTATTTTAAAATATCAGAGCATATAAGACAAATGCAGGCAATTTTGTCAATTAAAATTAAAAGAATAAGTGTAGTAGATAAAACAAACATTGAAGTCATAGTAGCTAGATTCAAATCGAAGCTCCTTTCTGTAGCTGTTTTGTCTAAAGCAAGATATGCATGAGGTCCGGACAATAGTTTTCTTCACCTACATTAGAAATATTATCTACAAAAGATTAGCAAAAGAATGAAAAGAAGCAATGTTTAGAACATTGCTGATCCTAGAGTAGACAGTTCTATAAGTTATCTATTATCACAATGAGAGTAGTCAAGAACTGACTACTTGAACTAAGCACAAATCACGTTTAAAGGTAGGAGGAAAACAAAACGTAGGCGGACATAAATACTGCAAACAATGGGAGTTAAGACTATAGAGGAAATAATAAAAATGTCATTTGAAACGGTTTTCTGTGAAGGGAGAAGGGAATAGAGAGCCAAGGACTGTGAAACCAACCAAATTATGTAGATGAATGCTAAAAAAAAAATCTCTCTTGTTTTCTGGCCATTCTACAGGGGAGAGAAAAAACAGTACAAGAAGGAAATGGGCAATTGAAAAAGAATCCCCTCATGAAGGAAGCAAGATATAGGGCACCCAGAGGAAAGTCACACACATGGGTTAATGGAGATGTAATCCACATTAGCCAAACTGAAGGTGAAAGATGTTGGTCCTGATATGGGCCGGGGTGAATATATTGAACAATGTGAAACCAAGGTCCCTAAATACCCAATTTCCTCTATTCTTTCTATGAAGTAAGAGGAGGGTTTTTTTTTGTTTTGTTTTTGTTTGTTTGTTTTGTTGGTTTTGTTTGTTTGTTTGTTTGTTTTTTTAAGAAAAAGGAGCACATAAAGCAGATATCTGTGGAGGAAGAAATAGCAATGGGAGTGTGGCAGGGATTTGGTATATATCCATGGTTACATGCAGAGACCATGATGAATGAAAAGTACCCTAGTTTACAGATTTGGTGGGGCAAAAGATCTGTGTGACCACAGATTAGTTGGGTCACTGGAATTTTGATAATGTTTTAGGAAAACAGATATGTACTGCAGCAGGCTACACACTGTACAGCTCCCCAGATGTCTCTTGCAGGAAGGCAGGACCATTTTATCACCAAGGAATTCTGACATCTTTCACTTCACACAAGAGGAGTCTTTTCTTTGGGAAAGAAGAGAGAAGTAAAAGTGTATCAGCCTCTTGGGAGGAGCGTGGCAATGTAGGGAGGGTGAACTTTTGTATGTAAATGCTTTCAATAGCTAGAGGGGCGGAGGCAGCTAGGAACTGATGCTTTGCACGGGGAGAAGCAGAACCAGAAGTTGATGGTAAAATAGAAGTTAGTATCACATAAAAAGTTAGAAGGTTTATGAGGGCCATCTGTGTGTTAGAGAAGGAAGGGGAGAAGGAGAAGGAGAAAAGGAGGAGGAGGAGGAGGAGGAGGAGGAGGAGGAGGAGGAGGAGGAGAAGAAGAAGAAGAAGAAGAAGAAGAAGAAGAAGAAGAAGAAGAAGAAGAAGAAGAAGAAGAGGGAGGAAGAGGAGGAAGAGGAGGAGGAGGAGGAAAGAAGAATGATAGAACTGAGAAACTAAGGGAATGTCATGGCTCTTTCAGGGTAGTAAGCAATGCAAAGGTGAATGGACTTTGGTTAGTCACAGAGAAAACTGGTCCTGAAAGGTCTTTAATTTGGGCATTAAGGGGTATCTGGGAGATCATGGCAGCTCCTGGTTGTGTGGGCCATGCATGAATGAAGGGATCAAGCCTGAGATGGGAGTAGACATGTATAGACCAGCATGGGGAGGATCCTCAGAAGAGTTGAGAGTTTTAAGATCAGACTTAGAGGGGTATTTCCAGTGAGAAATACTCTTTACTTTTGCTACAGTTTGAGTGGTCAAGAGTACCTGGTGTTATCCCCAACATTTATGCTGTAAGAGTTGGGGGTGTTAGACAGGAAGATCCAGTCACCAGGATCAGGATCTAAGGAGAAAACTGAAGATGGCGGTGAGGTTTATGAAGGTCCTATGAGCAAAGATTGTAGAGTGTGTCTGGTTAGTTATAAGGATGGCTACAGTTCCAGAAAAGAGAGGTGGAGCAATAGGGAGGAAGGCTGGGTGGTGATGGACCTGCCACATCAACTCAAAGGAGATGAGTTTAATGAGGTTCTCAGGAGAGCCCATCAACAATAACCAGAATAGCTGGCTAAGATAGTTTGAGTTTAAACATCATCTAAGCTGCTCAATACCAGCATTGTCCTGTGCCGTGTTTCCTAGGGACCAAGTCTATACAGAAAGTAAAAAGAGTATTTAATATCTAAGGAGGTTCTTATCATACAGATCTTTCACTTCCTTAGTTAGAGTCATACCAAAGTACCTTATATTATTTGTGACTATTTGGAAGGGTATTGTTTCCCTAATTTCTTTCTCAGCCTGTTTATCCTTTGTGTAGAGAAATGTCATAGATTTGTTTGAGTTAATTTTATATGCAGCTACTGCACTGAAGCTGTTTATCATAAGCTCACAATGGATGCTCACAATCATCCATTGGACCTGGGACATAAAACTTTCACAGGTCCTAGGCCTCTCCTCCCACTGATGACCGACTAGGGCATCCCCTGCTACATATACAGCTAAAGCCACAAGTACCACCATGTGTTTTCTTTATTGGTGGCTTAGCCCCAAAGAGCTCTGGGGATACTGGTTAGTTCATAATAATGTTCCTCCTATGGAGCAGCAAACTCCTTCAGCTCCTTGGGTACTTTCTCTAGCTCCTTCATTGGGGACCCTGTGCTCCGTCCTGTGGAGAGCTGTGCTGTGAGCAATCGCCATTATAAGATGGTGCTGGCTTCCACTGTGCCTAACTAGTAAACAAGCCTTATGTGCAAGTGCAAGAGTGAATTCACGCCTAGTCACTGCCCATCTCGGGGCGTAGTAATGGGGTGATGGGCAAGCAACTAATCAGGTGCTGTCACGCGACATCAGGTGCTGAAACGTCACGCTGCAGGCTATATAAGCAGCGCCATTTTCCGGGTTCAGGGTCTTCCTCCTGAGAAGTAAGCAATAAAGCTTTTTGCCGCAGAAGATTCTGGTTGTCCTGAGTGTGTTCTTGCTGGCGGGGACAAAAGCTCGGGATACCATCCAATGGAGAAATGAAGTGAATTAAAAGGAAGAAGATGGTGAGGTAACTCAAGGAGATTATGAAAGGTGGGAACATTAAAGTTTGATAGATTTTGAAGGCTTCTAGCATTAAGAGGAGCGTGTCTCCATAGAACTGACAAAGGAAACCAAAGACTAAGTTCTGAGAGGAGTATACAAATGAGGTAGAAGTTTCAGAGGGATCTAAGAGTCCAACTGCAGCAGTAGTCACAGAGAACTCTTTAAACTTAGGGAAGGAGAGTTCAGTAGGAGAGAAGGGATCCAGAGGCTCTGTAAAAGGGCCATGAATAGCTTGGTAAAGGGGGTTTTCTAAGACACCGAAGTTAAAGATCCAGATATGAAAATGACCTGCTATTCCCTATAAGGGCAGAAGATCCTGTTTACTTTGGAGAGGAGCTACAGCCTGGATTAGAGTGTTTAAATTTGAGGTATGCCAGAGGAAGATTGAATCAGAGTGTGGCCAAAGTTAGTTTCTTGGAAGGAGGCATTTGAGAGTTAGAAGACACTTAGTATCCTTGGATACCCAAAATGTTAAGTAGGGTGGTATGTTATAGAGAAAAGTCATAAGACACACAGCAAAGATAGATCATCCACATACTGGAGAAGAGTTCTGGGAGTTAGGAAAAGGTTTAGCAAGTCCAAAGCAAAGGACCTGAAGAGGTGAGGGATATGTCAGAATACCTAGGCAAAAAACTGTTCACCTCCAGCTGGGCCGGACTTTAATTGCCCAAGTCAGTGCAGAGATGTTTTGGCAAGTTGGGGCAAGAGTAATAAAAGACATTGTTTTGGAGATTTAAGACAGAGATGGAGCATAGAGTGTGTAAGGGCCGAAAAACATCACATGATTAGAAATTATAGCTAGGCTGATCAGGTAGGGGTCTTGGATTAGGCAGTTAGAGTTCTCTGGTTTCTTGACAGCCAGAATGAAAATGTGTTAGAAAAAGTTTTTGAGGTCCCTCAGAATTTAAAAGTCAAATGTAGCACTCTTGGGATAGCAGTGGCAATTATACAGAGGAATCTTGGAGCTGGGTCGTGCTGTGGTAGTTCATAATGCATTTTAGCTTAATAGAACTTTTACATTCCAGAGTCCACAAGTTTCTGAAGAGACATACTTTGCTGATTAGTTTTATGCCAACTTGACACAGACTATAGTTTTTTGGGAATACAGACTTCCAATTGAGGAAATGTCTCTGTAGTCCTGGGCTATATGCAAGCTTGGAGAAAAAAAAAATCTCAATTAATGATTAATAGAGGAGGGCCAGGGACATTGTAAACTGGTACCATTCCTAAGCTGGTAGTCCTAGATGCAATTTTTAAAAAGCTGAGAATGCCATGAGGAGCAAGCCAGCAAGGACTTTACAATAGCTCCTGACTCCAGGTGAAATAAATCCTTTCTTTCAAACTAAATTTAGTCACAGTGTTTTATCACAGCAACAGATAACCTAACCAAGATACAGGCCAAAGGAAAGTCTCTAGACATTTTAGAGGTCTACTGGTCTATGTCTGAAAGGGAAGATGAGAAAAGAGTATTTTTCATAAGAAGGAGGGAACCCAAAAGGAAAGAGTAGAAGGGTATCACCATCAACCAGTGACACAGCTTACTGAAGGTCAAGTCAAGAGGGAGAGGGACATCTAGGAAGAGAGGGACCTACAATGTGATTAGGGTAAATTCTCCACCTAGAACTCACTTTCCTGAGGAATCTACATGGCAGAGAGTCAAAAAGAAAGAGCTTCTAAAAGAGAGTTAAGATCTTCAAGCTCACCCAAGGACGAATTGGCAAGCGATTAATGCAGTGAAGTAAGGCTCCCATCAGTGTCCCTCAAGGAGTGAGGACTACAGGGTTTGGCAGAGGACTTGAAGAGGAAGTAGGGTGGACTTCCCACAGGAAGAGCCATGCCTTGACCCCTCCCTCATATGGATATTCAAGTATTGGTGAGGATAAAAGGAATGAGGAACCCAGTATTAGCACAGGCTTTATTTTGAAAACCATGGTGTAGAAGGGCCTCAAGTGGAGGATCCAGAGCCTGTCATCCATATAGTGTGGGAAGGGTACCATCCCTGGGCTCCTGATTCTGTGTGAATAGCTAAGCAAGCTATAAAGGGCAAATCAATAATTTGAACCTATTGGGGGGTGTTATTTATACTCAAGGATAGGGACAATAAAAACACAAACTGGAATTTTCTTCTTTTGAACTATGGTCAACCATTGTGAGGCATAACTGGGGGAGGTAGGTATGTAGTAGGCTAAAGACTATCATGTGACTGTGGTAGCCATTTCTGGTGTCAGTAGGGCAGGTAGACAAGAAACACAAATCACTGCAGGTGGCTAAGTAATGCTGAGAGTGGGAGAAATGTTCTTCCCCATTATCAAATGGTTAGCCCTGAAAACATACAAGTAACATTATACAGTCTGAGCAAATTGTACTTGTGTATGTAGGGATGGATAGATAGAGGATAGATGATTAATAGACACATATAGACAAATGATAGGTAGGTAGGTAGGTAGGTAGGTAGGTAGGTAGATAGATAGATAGATAGATAGATAGATAGATAGATAGATAGATAGATAATCTTACATTCAAAGGTGATTTGCCTTTATTCCTCTTTCAATATTCTCCTAAATGCTGAGAAATAATGCCTGTAAAGTGAGATATCTAAAAATGGGGGGAACGTCTAGAAAAATTTAATTCACCTTAATATGGGATGTGTTTACAAATGCATAAATTCTTTTCTGTGTGTCTTAACTTCCAATGAAGATAACCAACTTCTTAGAGAAAAAAACTAATTTTTCATGTACACAGCTCAGCATGTGGTACATGCTCAACAAATAGAAAATAAGCAATTCAGTAAGGTAAAACTAGTGCCTGTGGTTTTCCTCTGAAAGGTTAATGAGATAGTAGAAAATGCAGACAGAATCCTCTATGTAGATTCAGACAAAGCTCAGGATCAACTAATCTAATCAAATATTAAGACTTTCCAAATTAATAAAATAGGCTTCATGGAAATAATTTAGCATAATATGAAAATGATGCAAGGACTCTGCAGATTTAAATAAAAAATAAGGTATGATTGCTTCATGTCATAGTTCCCAAGTCACCAACACACACACACACACACACACACACACACACACACACACACACAACTTTGTAATGTTTTCTCTCCATTTATAAGGTACATAAACAGAAATACCTCCTAGACTTCTGTGAAGTGGCAACAGAGACAATGGTTTCCCCGAATTCTTAACACAGTATACAAAACCTTGCAAGGACTTCCAAAGTTTTGATCCTGCATCTCATTGGAGCAATGTGACTTTTGGCCTTAAAATGCCCCCAGAAACAAGTTCATAAAAGACACTCTTGCATCACAAGTTAAGATCCTAGGCATTTTTCCATGGTGTTGGAACCAGTATATTCTGGCATAGTGTTTAGTGAGACAGTTTCCAAAGCCTTTGTTTCCAGCTACCGTTCTATAATACTAAAAGATACACTCTGAGATAAAAAGAATGAGTTAAAATAATTTGGCTTGTATATCTAGATTTTTTTCAAAAATTATAGATTTTGAGTAGTATTCCATGTACAACATACACATGGAATGGACAGATTTGATTTGTTACCTGTGGATCCTACACATTGATAGATACAATGAGTTGATATTGAAGTAATATTTATGTGAATAGTTCACGTCTAGTCATAGGGATAGGACTTAAGCTTAATACTTACAAGCAAATATGTGTGTGTGTGTGTGTGTGTGTGTGTGTGTGTGTAAACACATTCTATATGTAAAATGACTCATACAATACAATGTGGGAGCAATTTGCAGAATGACAGTAATTGTTAAGGTGAATCAGCTAATAACAGACTAATCGAAGTGTTCACCCTGCTCTAGACACCGTGGCCGTAATGATTCCTGTAGTGGCTGTTCCAAAACACACGCCTCTAAACACACCCCAGGTTAAAGTTCCAGATGTTGAGGGTACATGTTTGGAAACCTCCAAAGGTCCTGATTGATTTCAAGCACATCTCAACCAATAAACTGATGGCTAACCCTTTATCCAAGTTCAATTCATTTGCACAGAGAATGGGTTTGATTGTTTCTCGAGTGACTCCCTAGAGTCCTCATGCAGACCGTCCAAGCTAGGGCTTCTGAAACTCTTTTAAAATGCTGTGATACTAATTAGATGTTAATGATGTTTATTTTTGCCATTAGTGAAGTTAACATATATCAAAATGAAGGGATGCACAGAAGCAACAAAGACACAACTGTTAGAGAAAGTCATCTGCATTGTGCAGAAGTTCTAATTCCACCTTTCAAAAACTCTCTGTACACTTAATTGTGTTGACAGGGGAAGAATGTGAAAAAGCTCACTCTGACACTTAGCTACAAAAGAGTAAATTTAGCATCAAGTTGTGAGTGTGTCCCAGCCCGCGTTCCTCTCCATTAGATTTCAATTCTTGTTTGTACTCTGATTTGTCTCGTTGATTCTGAAATTTTGTTTGTCTTCATATATTCCTATTTAATAGTTTCACCCAGCTCAGTAGTTCCCTGGAGAGTCTGCATTATACCTTCTGAACGGAATAAAGCATGGCCTACATGCGCCAATGGTCATCTGAAATACAAGCTAGTTAGTGGATGTAGGTTGCTGTAAATCACTTTGAATGGGAAGAAATGTGCTGAAACAAAAACTCTTTGAGACAGCTAATTTCTCACATTCATTCATTAGAGTGAGAACGGAAGGTGTATTTTTAGACTCTCATGCCACAGCAATCTAATTAAAAGTAAATGGTCATTTAAATAGCAGAATGAAATTTCCAAAGTTCCCATAATTTATAAAGTCAGGATGATTAGGTTAGGGAGCAAACAGCCAGATGACAGTGCCAGCTTCATAACTCCTGTTTTCTAAAATTGCTTCATGGGTGGGAGAAAAACCACAATATTGGGGTAAGAAGAGTACCACTGTAGGGTGACAACCCAGAGCTTTCAACTCAACAGAACAATGAGTGTTAGCAAAAATGCTCAAATTGAGAGAACCCAAGGCTTCACACTGAAAGAAATGAAAGGGAAGCCTCGTTCCTACTGTAAGCTTGCACCTTGGACCTCGGCTCCATCACAGGCATTTATTTATATGCAGCTTAAGAGTTTAGGTTGGGAAAGGTGAACTATAGGAGCAGTAGTCCCTTTATAAATGCCTCATCAAATTACATTTGTAAAATCTCCTTTGTAAGGGAGCTGGCTGTTGGAGCATTTAACCCCAAGCTTATGGATATTTAAATATAAAACACAAAAGCGTCCTGTGGAAACTGACATAGGAGTCAAAGAGTCATCTGCCTTTTGGAGTTCCTGGAGATATTTAGCAGAAAATGGTTTCAAATGGCACCCCTCTTTCCTAACATAGCATAATATCTATGCTTCTTGATAAAAAAAAAGTGCTGTCTTTATAATTTTTGATTTTATTAGAATAGTAATTGAAAGAGAAATTATGTTCCAGGGGAAACCTCTAGTACTATTTTCACCCAGAGACCAAGTTCTACCTTCTCTCAACTAGGAGCCAGTAAATTTTCAACTCCTGATCACATCTCCTACGTGTACCTCATAAAGAAATTTATTCTGTAAGACCATCAAAGTTTACAACTAACAGGGAAAGGTCCATCAGGAAGACATAATTTATTATTGGTGGTGCTGTAGAGTTCATTTATTATTGTCCTAATGCCAGGCATTGAAAAGTAGACTTGCTGCTTAATCCTAAATTGCACAAAAATACTAAAAATACTATGCCATTCCCAATTCTCAAATATTATAATAGACACACTGTTTTTTTTATGATTACTAACATCCCAAAAGGTACTCTAGGGTAGAGTACAGTGCAACTTGAATGCTTCTTCAGGGAAATGGAAGGATGGGTTGGAAAAGCCAATTAAACAGAGGAATGGGACCTTAATTCTACTGCACAGTGATCAGCCCCTAGAAAACGTGCTGTGGATAAGTTCCGATGTCTCTGGGTTTCTTCCCTCTGGTCTACAACCTGAAGAAAGCAGGATATAGTTAGAGTTCACTTTGTGGGAAAGACTGCTTCTAATTCAAAAGTTCTTCTCACCCTGCCTCTACTCCATCTCCTGAACTCCCTCACACCTTCACAGCTTCCGAGTGAGAGGAGTCTTCAGTACCCTTTGCTTTCATCAGCGTGAGTGCTCTCTGTGCTTTTTCTACCTGCTAGCTTGCTCCTCTACATATACAAAACCCCACATATGTCACTGTAGGAGTCCTTTCTAAGAAGCAAGTCAGTAGTATATCATCACATCGATGCTCTTCCATTTATCATAGAGTAAGTCTAATCTCTGAGCAGACTAAACACATCCTCCCTCAGACCCCCTGTTTATTTTATTTTTCTAGTCTCATTTTCCACATCACACCTATTTCTGGTTATACTGCACTCAAGAAGTGTGCTTTCAGGAAACTGTATACAGCATAGTATAAACTATGTTTTTCTCAGGTTGCCTCACTACTTTCTGGAATTCTTATTTCAGGGGGGCCTTTAACCTTGTAATACTTTGGAACCCCCTACTTCATAATTTGGAACATTATATAATCTATTCTAAAAAGCTGCTGCTATTTAACTTCTGAGATAGACTAAATCACTAAACCACTCTCTTCCCTAAGATATATTAAGTTACTTGTTTGTGTTAACATCTGGCTTTGTGGGGATAGGGTGCTGAGAATTAAACTTAAGGCTTCAGGTTTGTGAAGAAACTGCTCTACCACTGAGCTATCTCCCTAGCCTATAGTTACATTTATAAAGCTTTATTTTTCTCTGTGCTAAAACTTAAAGTGCAAATATGATTTTCACCTTTGAATGCCCAATATGTTGCAACTTTTGAGATCCATACTAGGAAGCAATTATGCTGAATGAATAAAATGTATAAGTATATGGTTAATTATAAGGCTTTCAAAAACAGATGGAAAAAGCAGTAGATTGAATAATGTTTCATCCCAATATTCGATGAACTTACTGGAAAAGGTAGAAATATTTGTTCATGTTTTATGTTAATAAGTGGTGTGTGTGTGTGTGTGTGTGTGTGTGTGTGTGTGTGTACTTATGTATTTTGCTTTAATGGAATTTTACATGGAATTTCAGAAGACACATTCAATAAGCCCTGGACTGAGAGCTCAGAAACGCTTTGTGTCTATCTTTAACTATCCACTTATATTTAGCAAATCAGAATATACCTGTGTGCCTGCAGAGCTCTTCCCCCTTTCACAGGCACCCTGCTGAGACAGTCTTAAGTCCCAAGCTAACAGAAGATCTTAGCACCACAGTAGTTCATCTAGGAAGTGAGTTAACATCTACTAGCACTCCCTCATCTTTGCTGCTTCTTGCCTGGAATCAATGAGCCTGGTTGCAGACAATTTCTGTAAAACCTCCCTCATCCTCACAAAGCGCTTAGAATGGCCTTCCACTTCTGCCACCTGCACATTTAACTCTATCTTCAGATAGCCATGCTGTCTGTCTCTGGAATTGTGGCGGAACTGCTCCTTGGAGCCATTTCTACCATACTATTGTCTCTTTGTCTGTCCCTGGCATTGACGAATGTTTTATCACTCTCCTTAGTAATCCATACTAGTGTTCTTCTGACTACCATCCCCCATCCAAAACCTAGCAGTTCTCTAACCATCATCATAGAAGCATCATGCAGCAACTCACTGGTGCACATGCGCAGAGCCACAGCCAAACATTAGCCAGGGCTCTGGGAAGCCTGTGGAAGAGGGAAGGAAGGATTGTAGGAGTCAGAGGGATCAAGGCCACCACAAGAAAATGGTCCAGGGAATCAACCAACCTCCATCCATAGGAGATCACAAAGACTGAACTTTCAATCAGGGAGCTGCCCAGGTCTGACCTGGGCTCTCTACATAAACCTTATGCATATGTGCCTGTATGTTCTTGTGGGACTACTAACCATAGGGACAGGACTATCTCTAATATTTTTCACTGCTTTGGGGACCCTTTTCCTACTACTGGGTTGCCTCATACAGCCTTAATGAGAAGGGTACCTAGTCTTCCTGCAACTTGATATGCCATGTTTTGTTAATGTCCTTGGGAGGCTGGCTCTTTTCTGAAGAGAAGGAGAGGAGGGGTGGATCTGGGAGAGAGGAGAAGTGAGGGGAGAGACTGGGAGTAATACAGGGAGCTGAAATTGTACTTGGGATGTAATATATGAGAGAAGAATAAATAAAAAAGGAAAAAAACATAACAATTCTCAAGGTTACAATTTATCATTTATCAAGTAAGATAAGGCCATATACAATAGTAAAATAATCATTATCATGTAGTCAACAAATGAATTGTGAAAGCAGCCCAAAGTATTTCTATATCATAGAAGAAACTCAGTACAACTAACGAAAGCTCCTTCAACAAAAAGAGCATGATGGCACTGGATGCTAACACTAGAATCTTGGGTTTTGTCTGAAGATATACAGGACAATTTTTAGTCTTCCTTTTTTTCTGTACAAGATTGAGAAATCTCTGCTTTTTGTTTTAGTTCTACAATCTGATATATAACATGCTATGCACACATCCAGATGGATATTGGTACCAGAGCCACTTAATTTCAGGAAGTAATCATTTCATGAAGAAAGAGCAAATTTGTATTCCTTTTTTGTTGAGTATCTTTACACAGATTAATAACTTTACACCCTGCATAGGAAGAGGTTTATCTAGGATTGGAGTGTTCTTTAGAAATCTGTGAGAGACCTATAAACAGAAGATACCAGTATTATTCAGGACTGATCAAACTTTGCCTTCCATTTGCAATCTACCAGAATCTTTCCTCACAAGAGGAGAGATTCCATTTGCTTTGTTCACAGTGATTGACATGCATAGCAAATTTAGGTTATAATTCCTCTACACTTCAGTAGCTTCGATAAGCAACACCCAGGTTCTGAGTGTTACTCTAGATCAAAAGGATTTAAATCCTCAGTCGGATGATTAGGAAAAGCTAGACAAGGCTTCTTTTTGTATGGGGAAAATACACTAATGACTGTTTGGGAGGAACATGTGATCCTGTGTTATCTAATCAATGAGTGAGGACTGTATATGGCCATTATCAATTAACCATTATTTAAGGCTACGGGCAGCTTCTGCAAAAGCCCCCTTTCTAAACAACTTTGGGATTTGATTCTTATGTGAGCTTCCAATTAGAATAGAGAATCAGAAGGAAAGTGTTGTAGCCAGAGGCATGGTCTGTAGCTCGTGTCTGTGGATAAGAAGCTTCCTCTGACTCTACAAGAATCAAGAATTCATGAAGTGCACAAACAGACATGCAAGCAAAGCACTCATGACCATAATATAAATGAATAAATCTTTCTAAAAAATAATAGGGTACTATACCCGCAAAGAAGTTATATATGGAACACCAATTGACAGGTCAGGGAATCCAATACCCTTGATTATACCTTACTGCTCTCTACGAAGCCATCATCAATTCACTGACACTTTGAAAATTCATTCCTTACTAGACAAATGCCAGGCATAGTGTTATACACTGTGAATATAAAGTCCTGGAAATAACGATCCCTGTTTTCAAGACAGAAACAGGCAAAAGAAAAGGCAATATGTTCAGCAAAGCAAGACAAATTACTTACAAAAGAGTTGAAAAGATATACTTAATTTACATTATTTTTCTTGTACAAAAGATGCTGTAAAAAAAATCATCACACAAAGAGAAGTGGGCTCAAAGGTTTCCCCCATAGCTGAGTACTTGCTAGCTGCTGGGAAAGAGAAATTGTCTGTAAATCTCCAGCCCCTCCTCCAGTTGACACACTCTAATGATGGCTGTATGTGCAGGAGTACATAGGTAGGACTAGATGGCTTTAAAGAGAAGAGTAAGGATGCATAACTGGTTGTCATGGGATGGGGAGAACAGATCTTGGAGGAGATGTGGGAGTTGGGTGGATACAATCAAAATCCAATGTATGAAATTCTCAGAGGATTAATAATAATTTCTTAAGAGTCTGTCAAGAGAAATGAGACAAAAGCCACAAGCCAGACAGAGAAGATACCTGGCAAAAGGTGGATCTGATTAGATCATCTTTCAGATGAAAGAGTCATCTGAAATTTGACAAGAATTCTGAAAACCCAAAGAGAAGAACACAAACAGCTCAATTCAAAGCGGAGCTGGAAATCTTAGCAGACGCCTCATCAGAGAAGACATGTGAGCGAGCGTATGAAAGACAGTCTTTGAGTCAGTCGGTACCTCTGCGCCTGCCTTGTGTTTTCTCTTTGTTTTTGCTTCTGAACTGAAAACAGATTCCATAGCCTCATGTACGCAAAGCAAGAAACTCTTCTAGTGAACATGAGCAAACCAACAACCATCACAACTCAAAATATTGGCAATAATATGATGTGAGAGAAACCCTCATCATTTGGGGTAGGAAATTAAAATTATATAATCGCTGTGATGGTTTGAATAGGTATAGCCCCACAAAAAATCATGTGCTTGAATGTTTGGCCCATAGGGAGTGGCACTATCAGGAGGTGTGGTCTTGTGGAGTAGGTGTGTTCTTGTTGTGGAGGAAGTAAGTCTTTGTAGGAGTGGGCTTTGATGGCTCTTATACGCTCAGGTTATACTCAGTGTGGCACAGTCTTTTTCTGCTACCTGTGGATCAACATGTAGAACTCTCAGCTCCTTCTCTAGCACACATCTGCCTGGATGCTGCCATGTTTCCTGCCATGATGATAATGTGACACAACCTCTGAAACTATAAGCCAGCCCCAATTACATATTTGCTTCTATAAGAGTCACTTTGGTCATGGATCCTTTTCACATCAAAAAACCCTAACTAAGACAGCATCTTTGCTAAAATTAATTAATTAATTAATTAATTAATGGAATTGATAGATACCTACAAAATGAAACATGCTCTTCTCATATAATCCCATGATTATACTCTTAGATGTAAAGGAATTGAAAACTTATATATATGCAAAAGTCTGCATGTGGTTATTTATAGCAGCTTTATTCATAATTGTCAATACTAATTAATAATAAAAATACCTTTCTGCAGATTAATGGATAAACTGGTCAATCTATCTGTACAATGTAATTCCTTTCAGTGCCTAAAAGAAACAAGCCATCAAACTATGAAAAGAAATGAGAGATGCAAGTGCCTGCTACTAGCCCACAGAATCTGATCTGAAAAGGCTATGTAATATACAACTCCATCAAGGGGTGATAGGAAAGTCAAACTGTGAAGATGGTAGAGTGGACGGGTGACACCAAAGATCTAAAAGAATAAGGACACCCCAGAAGTGCATGTAGGTTTTAGGAGTGGGTGATCATAAACTCCATGACACCATAGCAGTGACTTTGTCATTATAAATTCGTCTAGACCCACATAATTTCCAACATTACAAGTGATGATGTGTCCTTGTGGAGTCAGGAATGATGTGCATATGCCATTTGGAGGCAGCAATGGAAGGCGTTATGTGGCCACCTGAGAGGCACAGAACCAAGGAACACACTTCATCACTTCTTTAGTTTGTTGTGAACCAAAACCGCTCTAAAAAAATAATAAAATCCTTAAAAATGTAACAATGAAAAAATAGGTAAACTAGTGATGAAAGAGACAGGAGGCATGAGAACAGAGAACAGCCTCGTATTGTGCTGAGATAAAAACAAAATGGTGGAGGGATGGGGAAGGGTTCAGCTTCCACCCAGTCACCATGAACAAGCAAGAGAAAGAGTCTCAAGAGAGAATTCAATGAAGAAACAACTTAATCGGACATTTCTTAGATCACTGCAAGTGGCCAGGTCACCTCAGCAACATCACCTCATTCAGTTTCCTGATCCGGACCAGATAGTTTATAAGGTCCTCTTCAAATCTAAACTCTTTTAGATTCATTAATCCTGTTAACAGCAATCAAGAAAAATGTGTTTATGTTTTGTTTACAGTGCATATTTGTCCATAGAAACTCAAGCCACTTAGAATCCTGTACTAAAATATCTCTAATACAAACCTTTCTACAGGATAAGAATTATCTCCTAAACATGATTTAGTTTTCATTATTAATGTTGGCCATAATTAAAAGCACTCGATGCCAAAGATTGCTGAAAGCATATTTTGTTTTTTGTGGAAATGAATAAAGAACAAGACATATATGCAAATAGGTAGCAACCGGGTGGCATGGAATTCTTATTTCTTTAGTAGTACCTACTGGTGGTTCATTCTTTGGGAAATTGTTTTTATCTCCCAGAGTGAATTAAACACGTACAGTAACTAGCCCTCCTGATGGAGGTGAAGCAGCTGCTATCCATCAACTTAACCCAGGAAAGGGAACTCAGCTTCTTACAGGAGGTGGTAGAGCTCCATTGTGTGCAAAGGAAACTAGATACCAAATTTAACAGGACTGCCACTATCAGTGTGACTCTGAGCAAGCTGCAGACAACATGCCTTAGTTTCCGCACCTGCAAAAACAATCAGCCGTTTCACAGTTTTATTGGGAAGGTTAAATATAAATTAGGAAATGTCTTAGCACTGTGTCTGGTATACAGGTAGAGCTCAGAAAGTATTGGATATTAGTACCAGCACCAGCACCAGCAGTACCAGCAGCATCATGTCATCATGTCATCATGTCATCATCATCACTGTTCTTGTGAAGAATTCTTCATGACAAATGACTTAACAGGTGCCTTAGTCAGGGTTCCTATTCCTGCACAAACATCATGGCCAAGAAGCAAGTTGGGGAGGAAAGGGTTTATTCAGCTTACACCTCCACACTGCTGTTCATCACCAAAGGAAGTCAGGACTGAAACTCACACAGGGAAGCAGGAGCTGATGCAGAGGCCACGGAGGGATGTTCTTTACTGGCTTGCTTCCTGGCTTGCTCAGCCTGCTCTCTTATAGAACCCAAGACTACCAGTCCAGAGATGGTCCCACCCACAAGGGGGCCTCCCCCATTGATCACTAATTGAGATAATGGCCCACAGCTGGATCTCATGGAGGCATTTCCTCACCTGAAGTTCCTTTCCCTGTGATAACTCCAGCCTGTGTCAAGTTGACACAAAACCAGCCAATATAACAGGTATCATAAGCTACCTTCTTATCTAAGATTCCTTACGTTACATAAGCAGTAGTGCAATTGTTGATATCACAGACTCTGAAAGACCAGATTACATGGATTCACATTCCAGGACCATCACTTATTGTCTGGGCACTATTTGGTGTGCTAATTAACCTCATTATGCTTCCATTTTCTCATTAGTGCATCGAATAAAAAAAAAATCACAGTACCTATCTCACAGTATTATCATAGGGATGCCATTAAATAATACATTCAAAGCTTTCCTAATTGATTTGGAGCATAGAAAATATCCTGTAAGCACGTGTCAATGGAACAGATACTTTCCTTTGTATCTTTGGAGAAATAGGAGCAGCAACAACCTTAGGGAGCATGAAAAAATCGTGAAGCTGGTGGGGGCTTCCGTTCATGGTGCTAGCACGCCCTTACCTCTGCTATAAGTCTGGGAGCTCTCTCCCTAAGCTAAGGTGAACTTGAACTGTGGAGCTTGCTAATGTGCATGGACATCCTTCAGCCATCTTGTTCCAAGGCCTTGGGGGGCTCAGCCATGAAATGGGAATAATAGGGTATATTCTCGTAATATTATTGTGGGGACTAGATGAGATCCCAAATGACCAGTGGCTAGTTGGTTATGTTGGAGATTTTTGTAGGTGTTCATCACAACAGTTTACTGGATTGAAGTTTAATTCCTGGAATGTTGCTCTACACTGTCTCTAAGCTGCTCAAGAAAGCTGTCATGTTCTGCCACGGAACCTTACTCTCCCAGCCTGTTGCTATGAGACCTCAGCCTTCTCACTGAGCACCGTTTGTGAGAGGCCAGTGACTCTGTGACCGTGACCCTGGTGAAGCCCGACACCAGCCTTGATTCTACATTTCAAATTTCTTGCATCTGCCTCCTCCTCACTTCTGCTCAGATCTTACTCCCACTTCCTGTCTCGTGTGACTTCTACAACCCCTCCTTTACGGTTGGCTAAATTCCTTTCTGGTAGGGTAGGCACAGCAAAAATAAATCCCCGCACTCTCCTGGAGAAGGCAAACATTGGACAAATCGTTTACAGATGAGCGAGGAACAGAACAGAATCAGGGTATCATCCTGGATTTGAGTCACCTGACACTCTCATTTTACCATCTATGTGCTTGGTGAAATATTTAATTGCTTGCTTTTGGTTTCTGCCTGTGAAAAATGTAAATCCAAATGCCCACTTCTAGCTAGAGGAACAATTCTCTTCTGTCACCTTCTAGCCTGTACCCAACTCTTGAAATCTATTCTAAACCAATAAAGGAAGAGAAATATTTTCACTGCTTCTCCTTTGCTTGAGGAGGTGCCTGCAAAGAAATGTGACTTGTTAAGCAAAGCAAAGTTACGTTTCCAGGGCGTATAAATGAAAAAACAGGTCACAACCATAACGTGCTTCTTTTTAAATAAAAGGGACTTATTAGTCCCATGAATAAAGAACCTCTGGTCCACATCGTCATGAAAAACTCAGTGCTCACCAGGAGCAGGCAGCTTTGCAAACCATGAAGCATTTTAAAATTGTTTCTTCTGTGGTTATCTATTAGATCTCTGCAAACTGAGAAGATTTTTTTTTTGCCTTGAGGTTATCAGTGGTGTGTGTGTGTGTGTGTGTGTGTGTGTGTGTGTGTGTGAAACAGAGAGATAGAGGGAGAGAGAGAGAGAGAAGACTGTGAGAAACAGAGAGTGAGACACAGAGAGAATCAATAACTGCCTATCTGAAGGCCACATAAAATGAGGGCACACACTTCCACTGTGAACTGGTAGAAGAGATCAGGGCTTGGAGAGGCACGTCCAAAGTGACCACTTAATTTACCATCTAAATGATGGCTCCTTTGAGAGTGAGAATGACCTACTGTGAAGAGTAATGTTGGAAAGGCAGGTGTTAAATTGAGCTGTTTGGGTGCAGGCTGGAAGAGATAATCACCCTAACCAATGCTCACCCGGGTCTAGGCACTGAAGGCTTGCCCTGCTAACTGTGCCCTTATTCCAAGCTAAATGCACTGGTTTTTAAATGTGCTTCAGGTAATTAAACTCCTAGGAACTCCACTGGTAGGTGTAACAAGATAAAACCTTAGGAAGACTGAAATTAGTCAGTGGGGGAAAGATTTCCACAGTGGGATAGAGATTTTTTTTTTTATTGTAATAAATCAGTGCCGTTCTCCTCTGAAAATTCTAAAAGGATGCATAGGCAGAGCTTGAGGCTTGCCAAGGTATAATACAGGGGCTGCTTCCCATCACTGGTACATAGGACATTTGTAACTATATATTAAGTATGTAACTATATATTATGTAACTATGTAACTATGACTATTACTCCATAACATAATTCTATCCTTATAAATGAAGAGAAAGAAATGCAGTATTACAATAATTTAAGGCAAAGCTTTCTAATAAAAAGTACAAATAGCAGTGAATTTGGCAATACGATTAAGGAAATCAAATAAGGAAAGATAAAATATGAAACTCCACATTAATGACCAGCCAAGACAATGAAAGTTTCAACCCACAGGATCTATGTAAGCGATGACAGAAATCAGATTAAATTTAGGTCCTAGGACATAATTAGAACGAAGGTCAGAATACTTCTCAGGCCATAATACTGCTCAGGCACACACGCCTCCTCTCATCTCACAGATACTGGCCAGCACACTACAAATAACACATCAACGAGTCCGTAACTTCCTAAGAGACTCTAAGGTGCCCATATTACTCAAATGAGAAATCAAAACCCATAAGGCCTCATCAATACACAAAGACCTACAGGTCATCATCGGGTAACGCTGGTAGCAAGAGTGGTGGGAATTGCCAGAGAACACACTAATGAGTTGTCCAGTGCCAAATGGCCTGTCCTGAAAACACACAGACAAATGAAATGGAAGTGTCTGGATATGTCACGTGATACAGACTCACGTGATGTTTTGCTAAGACAGACTCATGTGGCGTTTCTCTAAGGAAGACCTGTGGGAGGGCACGTGATGTTTGCAGAAAGTATAAATAGGACTCAACGGACCGTGATGGTGTGCTTGCGTGGCTAGCTTTGCTAGCATTTGTTGGTCACTTGTCTTCATCTTTGCTGATTTTCACTTAACTGAGACAAATATGACAGAGAACGTTTCGTGGCGACTCAGCAGGTCCTGGTTACCGCCGTTGTCTGTGCCAATTCAACGGAAGCCTGGTGGTTTCTGCTAGATCATGTTTCTGCTGCTGATTCATGTTTGCTACCTTGACACTACTGAACTCAACTGCTGGTATCCTGACAAACAGAGATTGGAGCTGCCCCAAAGAATGACTTTTAAAAAAATTCCTTGTCCTATTTTACCATCTTTCCTCCTCCGCTACCTTTGGTCGGGGCAGTGGGTCAAAGTGTTGAGAAAACTTATGAAAAGTAGAATTTAAAAAGCTAAGCCTACAAAAGAGTAACATTATATGGACTCAATTGGTTATAGTTAGGAGCATATGTAATTAACGCATATCTGCATACTATAAGAATTGATACGTGAAGAGGCTGTGAGATTCTTCTGGCAATCCTGCCCCCCCCCCCCACTGTCTGTGGTCGTCCCCCCCCCCCAACGCTGTCTGTGGCCTGAGGCCCAGGATGCCTTTGTCAGGATTCATCTGCCCATAGCATTGACTCTTCCAGTAAACTTCTGACCCCAACATCCATTTCAATCTCCCACTTGATGAACCCTTTGTGATATCTTTCATACACGCTTGTACATTGAGAAAACAACATGTTAAACACCACATCTCTGAACATCCTTTTGCATGGCCATGATTCTTGCTAAGTCAAAGTGGCCCAAGAGGCAGGCCCACCATAGAGGCTCTGATCAGTAAGTCTCACTGCAAAGAATGCTGTAAATGAGAACTCCAGTTATTTGTGAGAAGAGCTGAGAGTGTGCACACCTGCCTACCACGGAGAGCTGTACCTCGGGATGCTGGCCACACAATCAAGCAAGACCAACTTGGTGTCAGTGTATGTGGACACTAACTCTGGTTAAGAACCACTTAGTACTGAAGAGAGCATGAGAGGCGTGTGACCGACCAGTGGCCACCGTCCCCTGTTAGCAGGTTCCAATAAAACTTACATCTCTGGTTATTTACTTTTTTGGAGACCTGCTCACTGCTCTAATTCAGCTAGGCTGTGGAGAGTATAACATGCAAGGAGCAAAGAAGGAAAATGCCAATAAGCATAGCCTGCTGAGACAGGACAGGACATATGGAAGAGCCTAAAACGGCAGGTGTAACAGGTCATACTCAGACCGGTCTTGAAGAACTGGGACCTGCCATGAGGTTCTCCCTCAGAGTATAGAGTGCGGACCACAGGAGTGCTTCAACCTTGCTTTTTAATCATTCTCTTTGATTTGTTCATTTTATCTGTACACCTTCTCCCAGGCACTCCCTTGCCAGTATAAAAGCCAGCACACCTTTCTCAAGAAATCTTCAGCCAAACTTTTGAAATTCAATCAAGAAAGATATTTTAGTGTGAACCTGCAATCCTAGCCATCAGAAGGCTGAAGCGGGAAGATCATGAGGTTTGGGGTCAAACTGGGCTCCTGAGAAAACACCTGGTCTGAGAGAGAAGAAAAGAGCGACTTGAAGACTGCAAGAGAGAACTTGTTTCAGTTTCTGTGAGAGAATGGAAGCCTCGTTTTGGTAAGTACTAATTAGTAAACACAGGCTATGGTAGTATAATTACAGAAGCCACTCTCTCCTTTAAAACCCTGCAGTGTTTTCCTGCTCAGACATCCAGCATCTGGAACATGCCTGCCTTTTGTTTCAGGAATTGGGTAAATCTCTCTTCCTGCTGGCAATGGTCCTTCTTGTTTTTTGTTTGGTTGTTTTTTTTGATTTTTGTTTTTTGTTTTCTGCAACAAGCCATCTTACATTCTTCCTTGCCATTTTTCACGAATATTTGGTGCAATGTATCTTTTCTAGGGCCCAGATATACATTATCTGCTTGGCAGCTCAAAACATCATCAGCTGTAAATCAAATTTGCTCGAATGGGGCAACTGTGATTTCAGAAGCTCCGGAGAGCCTCGGTCAGCCTCGCCCTCCAGGAACCATTCCTCACCAGCTTGCAGAGGAAATAAAGTTCTTCTAAGGACGAGTAAGCCTCTCTACAATCAAGGATAAAGAGCTGGTTAGTGATGTGGCTGTGTGCGAGACCATTTCAGAGCTGGGGTGATTAGTCAAACAATAGGTGCAAATGGGTCATTATCACAGCCTTCCCTCTTTGGACTGGGGAGCCCGAGAAAAATAAAAGGGCAGGGAGGGCACCTCAGAGGGAGGGAAAGAAAAGACAGAAAAAAATAGGATACAGACAAATTTGACAGGATTTACAGCTTTGCCTTCCATCAGACTCATCTACCTCCAGCTGGGCTAGGATAAAGAGAAGTTAGAGACAGAGGTGTTCTGTCCTGCAGCTGCGGTGCAGACAGCCACACTTGGCTTCCCTAATGATGGTGTTCAGGGTTTATTCTGTGAGACACAAAACCTTCCCTCTAGGAAGTCTCTTAGATTGTAGAATAACAGCACACTAGCAATGTGTGTGTGTGTGTGTGTGTGTGTGTGTGTGTGTGTGTTTTCTTTCCTATGGTAATGTGCTCTAAACATGTGAGTGTGTGTGTGTGTGTGTGTGTGTGTGTGTGTGTGTGTGTGTATACCACAGGTTCAGATAAAGCAGTGGATTTATCACTTATCATTCTCTTACATACAGATAATGCTTTTATTATCTTTGATGTTATTTTGCTTTTAAACAGGATCTCTCTGTGTATGTCAAGCTGGCCTTGGATGTGGGGATCCTTCTGCTCCAGCCTCCTGAGTGCTGCATTACAGGTAGACATGAGCCAGCCTGGCACTCACAGATATTAGGTCAAAATACAATATATACGGGGCCTGGAGAGATGTTTCAGTGGTTAAGAACACTCACTTCTCTTCCAGAGGTCCTGAGTTCAAATTCCAGCAATTCTGTGGTGGCTCACAACCATCTGTAATGGGATCTGATGACTTCTTCTGGTGTATCTGAAAACAGCTACAGTATACTCACACATAATAAATAAATAAATAAATAAATAAATAAATAAATAAATAAATCTTTAAAAAAATACAGTACACAGTAATGGGAATGTTAAAATATTACTTATGTTTGTAACATGTTTATTTTATATAATAATACATAATGGTATCCTATGTTATATATAATAATATAAAATAAATGTGAATTACAGAGGTATAAATATATATAATTATACATAGTATATAATTATATATATGTGTGTGTATATGTATATGTATATATATATACATACATATATATATATATATATATATATATATATATTAAAGCTGTTATTTTTGGAAAAATTCTGCATCACAACTATAAACTTCGACCAAAATATCAGCGAATTTCACTACTATCCCAAATCTACAATATGATTACAATAAAACAACATTGATTACAATCAAAACCAATTTAAAACCAATCTTCACTTTAGCTTCAGGACAACTGCTAGCCAAAGAGGTAAAAGTAGAAATGTATAAGATTTCTAAGCCTAAAAACTATGTTTGCCAGCATTTCTTTCTATCTGTTCATTATGAAGATTAAAATTTTCAGCAACACAGGGACAGTTCAGGAAATGCTTTAACCAGAAACAACATGACGGTATATGACCCTGTGTATGTGGGCTTATATTTGTTTTCTCTTTAGCGGAGAGATTTATCCGATACTTAAAAGCAATTTCGCTGAGGAATACTCCAGAGAGCTCTATTTTCTGATCTTAAGAAGTAGAGATGATGTTTGTTTGCCCTTTTTATTTTTTGCAAGGAGATTCCAAAGTTTAATCTGAAAGCCTGAAGAAAATATTTATTCTTGGCGAATTTATGCTAAGATATGTTACATATTTATTTTCCCACCAACTTTTACATCAAAGGGCCAAAAAGTTGTTTGAAAACTTCTTGCAGAAAATGCCGCATGCGGATCATTAGCCGCTTGATAGACAGCCCCAGGCAAGGAAGTTTGAAGTGCTTGGAGCCCAGAGGAGATCAATCAGAAATATGAAATCAAAGCTAAAAAGGAATACTGTAAGAAGTGGAAAATTAGCGTCCATTTTGCATGCAATTGTTGAGTAACACTTGTGTGTTTTGGTTGGAAGGGTTTCCTGTGAGTTGGATTTGACTTCATGTGTCTGTACAAGACAGATTCAGGTTTATTCCTGGTAATAAAATTAAGAGATTTGACAACTCCTTCTGTCCTGCTGCTCTTCCTAGGTATTTATTGAATGGTAGAATAATAACTGCCTTCCTGTGCGAACAGAGAAATTCCCTGACTCTGGTCCTGAGTGGGTGTTAAATAAATATTCATTAGATTAAAATAAATGAATAATAGATGCATGGCAGATAGGAAACACAGAAGCTCCTCTCCACTTCCTAGTAACAGAAAATTTCTTCAAGAAAGGGACTTTAACAAGAGGGCCAATAAATCAGTAAAGAAATTCAAGATTATATTTCAAATTATAGGGTTAGGGTTAGGGTTAGGGTTAGGGTTAGGGTTAGGGTTAGGGTATTCCACAAAAATCAGCATCTTGCAAACAATCTACAGAATCCATGACCTATATTTATATTTACATTTTTTAATATTATTCATAGATGAATACAATAAACTTTGATACTACTTTCCCCATTTCAATTTCTCTGGAACTCATTATCCTTCAAACTTTCTCTCTCTCTCTCTCTCTCTCTCTCTCTCTCTCTCTCTCTCTCTCTCTCTGTGTGTGTGTGTGTGTGTGTGAGAGAGAGAGAGAGAGAGAGAGAGAGAGAGTATCCCTATCTCTCTGTCTCCTTATCTCTCTCTGTTTCTCTGTGCCTCTATCTTTCTCTGTCTCTCTCTTTGTCTCTCTGTCTCTTTCTCCCCCTCTCATAAATTGGGTCTAGTTAATGCTGCCTTGGTGAGCAGGGTTGGAGGGCCATTCACTAAAGCAAGGACAAATACCATAAGCTGCACCACTGAAAGAAATTGACCTTCCTTTCCCCAGGAGCAATCAACAGCAATGTCTCCTCAGCAGCATTGGGGACTAGCAAGTCCATTTCTTCTCCTTCTGTAATACTGATGGGCCTGTTCTCATACAGGTATTATGCAGGCAACCATAGCTACATGAGATCGTTGGTCCTTTCTGTCACTTTGAAGGACAGTTTTGCTTCAATATTTTTGACTTCTAGCTCTTAAAATCTTTCCTTAGTTATCCTCATCCCCAAACACTCTCTTTCTCTCTCTCTCCCTCTGTGTGTGTGTGTGTGTGTGTGTGTGTGTGTGTGTGTGTGTGTGTGTTATAGTTATATAACAAGGGCTGTATATGCCAAGGTCAATCATTCTCCATACTTTGACCAGTTATGAGACTCTGTATTAAGTGATATCTGCTGGCCAAATAAGCTTCTGTGGCAAGGAGTGAAAATTGCACTGGTCTTTCAACACTGAGGGCATCAGATCTCATCTGTATATGCTTTATTCTAAAAATAAAAGTTATAAGAATTTAAAAAATAAAAGAATATATTTTAAATAATTGGGTAGCATTACCAGTTTCAAGTCCTTTACCAATTATTTGCTTAGAGAACATAAACAGATTGGGATTTTTATTTAATTTTGTTGTAAGACAACTAACTTTAAATCATGTGTAAACAGATTAAGCTGAGATTACAGTTACAGCAGACAGCAAGGCAACTTATGAAACCAGGATAGGCTATGTTTTGTTTCCCAAAATTGAGAAGCCAAGGCTGAGACTGAGCCTTCTCTGGAAATGGGAAGGAAGAGGAAACTGGGCAGGATGAAAGTGTACAATCTACTTCCTTTTATGGCTTGGAGAAAAGTCTTCCACATACAAAGGGTAAGAAGATTAAATGAGAATGTTAGTGAGCAACTCAAACAACTATCTCCAGTCAATAATTTTCCCCAGGGATGGACTGAGACACGGTATAGCTCTGGGTGTCTTTTTGCCACTTTTAGAACTCAACTATAAATAAGAGGACACAAACATAATCAACTCCAAGAATGAAAGCACTATTTCAGAGAATAGATTATTTGCATGCAAAGAAGAGTAACAGTTATAAAAAAATACCGACAATGTTAAGGCAATAAGAACAATTGCATATTAATGCTCCAGTAGCATAGCATCAAAAGGGAAAAAAGACAGAATTATAAGAGGGGATAAAAATCTCTGTTTTAACCACAGTTTAAGCAGCATTTTCTTAGCAATTAATAGAAAAATTTAAAAAAATTAGTAAGACTATATACATTTATACAATATTGGGGACAACCTTGAGCTTATTGAAATTTAGAAAAAATATTGTCAGATATAGAGCTATTTTTTCCATGCACAAAAAAACACCAGGCTAGACCATATTTTACCCCAATTCTAATAAATTTATGTGTGAAAGAAGGTATCAAAGGGGAGGGTAACACTTGCTCTAAAGTGAACTAAGTGAAAATTGAAATGTAATCGATCAGACCTTACGGGGTGTGAGGATTCAGTTAGCACTTGAACCTCTGCTTTGTATGAACTCAAATCAATGACTGAAGCATTCACATCAGGAAACTATAGGAAGAACATGAAATAAAACTTACATAAACTACTGAAAGTTAAAAAAATCACTGAAGTAGAAAACAGAGAGGGGAGTGAGAATGGATAAACTAAGCACTGATTTTCTGAGATATTCAACAGAATTCTTAAGCTTCTTGCCAAAGTAATCAAAAACAAATCCAGAGGAAAAAAAATTCTCCACAGCAAAGGTAATTTAAATAATTTAGATGACATGGATAAACACCTCGAGAAATAAAGCTACCGAGCTTATTCATGAAGATTGAATGATTCTGAGTGATCATGTTTATCTAAGAGACTGGATTTATGGTTGTTATCGTTCTCACAATTCCAGAGTATAAAGCCTTCACTTCCTCACTTTCCAAAGCATTTAAAGAGTAAATTACTCAGGGATGAGGAGCCATGTTATCAGAGGCATGAAGATCTTCAAATTCAAGGCCAGACTTGTCTACATAGAGAGTTGTAAATCAACCAGAGATTTATAGCAAGACCCTCTCTCAAAAAGAAGCAGCAGTGGTTATTTAGTAGAAAGTTATTAACCCAGACCCAGAAAGGCATGCATGATGTATACTAACTTGTAATGGGACAGTAGCCATAAAGTGCAGGATAACCGTGCTACAATATACAGACCCAAAGAAGCTAAGTAACAAGGAGAGCCCAAGGGAAGATGCTTGATTCTCCCTCAGAAGGGGAAATAAAATAGACATGGAGATAGGTGGAAAGAGAGAACTGGTGAGAGAGTGGGTGAGGAGGGAATGTGGATGAAGATCAGGTATGAAGGGGTCACTTAGGACAAGGGAGGCTCCTGGAAGTCTATGGGGTGACCCTAGTTGAGATTCCTAGCAGCTGAGGAAATGGACACTGAAGAGGCCACCCACTCTAGCCAGATGGGACTTCAGTGGAGGGAAGGGGACACCAACCATTCCACAAAACCTTTGATCCAAAATTTGTCCTGCCCACAGGCAATGCAGCAATAAAGATGGGGCAGACAGTGAGGGAATGGCCAAGAAATGACTGCTCCAACTTGAGACCCATCCCATGGGAAAGGACTAACCCTGACATTATTGATAGTCTGTTATCCTTGCAGACAGGAGCCTAGCATAGCTATCTTATGAAATGCTTCATCTAGCAGCTGACAGAAACACATGCATTGACTCACATAAACAAACATTAGGTGGAGCCCAGGGAGTCTTGTGGTAGAAGAATTGATGGAGCCAGAGGGGTCAAGGACACCGGAAAAAGGCCTACAGAGTCAACTAATCTGGGCCCACTGGGGGCTCATAGAGACTAAACCACCGCATAGGGAGAAACTAGGCCCCCTACACATTTGTAGCAGACGTGCAGCTTGGTCTTCATGTAGATCCTCTAACAATTGGAGGAGAGACTTGTCTCTGACTCTATTGCTGGCCTTTGAATCCCTTTTCCCTAGCTGGGCTGCCTTGTCTGGCCTCCGTAGGAAAGGATGCACTTAGTCCTGCTTCAACTTGATGTTTCAGGGTGGGTTAGTTTCCCTGGGAGCCTTCCCAACTCTGAGGAGAAGGGGACAGATAATGGGGGAGAGGTATGTGAGGTATGGAACTGGGAAGGAGGGGTCTTTGATTTGTATATAAAGTGAAGAAGGAAAGAGAGAGAGAGAGAGGAAGAGGGAGAGGAAGAGGAAGAGGAAGAGGAAGAGGAAGAGGAAGAGGAAGAGGAAGAAAGGGAGAGGATGAAAGGGAGAGGATGAAAGGGAGAGGAGAGGGAGAGGAGGAAGAGGAAGAGGAAGAGGAGGAAGAAAAAGAAGAAGAAGAAGAAGAAGAAGAAGAAGAAGAAGAAGAAGAAGAAGAAGAAGAAGAAGAAGAAGAAGAAGAAAGAGAAGGTGGTGGATGAATTTACCAGTTGCCTCCTGCTCATGTGACCATTCCTTCCCTACCAGAACTCATGATGACATCAGACTGTGATGACATGAGACTGTGAGCCAAAATAAACCTTCCTTACTTCCCAGCTTGCTTTTGTCAGGGATTTTGTTATAGCCATGAGAAAGGCACAAAGGTTGGTAGCAGAGGTGTGTGTGTGTGTGTGTGTGTGTGTGTGTGTGTGTGTGCTTTTGTGTGTGCGTGTACATGTGTGTGTGAGAGAGAGAGACAGAGACAGAGAGAGAACTCAATCAATTAAAGTAAGCTAAAGAATTCATGTTTAAAGAATGTCTACTATATCATTCTTTTCACATAAAATTCAAGAAAATGTAAATTCAAAAAAAAAAAAGAAAAATAACCTACAATTACAGAAAGTCTGGGAATTACAATTATTTGCCTGGGAATCCATAGCTAAGGTGAAGTAGGGAGTGGCAGGAAGGTGGCTATTAAAATAAAAACAAGAAAGGGGAAAGCCTTTTCCAAATTCACACAAATATTATTCAAACAAAAAACCAAATCAAGAAATGATATTTGAAAGTCATGACAATTTGACTTTAAAAGTTTGACTGCCAAGCTGTCTTAAGTTTGCCCATCTTTCATTTCGATAAACTCATAAGGAAATAGCTTTCCTCCAGCACTTACATTTAGTGCTGAACAATTCTGTGAAGAACCCTCTTCTTCACAAAGTCTGTAAAATGGCACGAAAACCTTGTAAACCTGGAGTTTAGAGGCTGCCCAGTTTAAAATGACAGACACATCTAACAATTAGCAGGGAATACAAGAGGGAACACTGCCATGTCTCTCTCAGGCAGCTGTTTCAAATCTTCCTTCATTAGACAAGCAGTTGCAAAGAATTGTAAATTCACAAGAGTCATCCTGAGTATTTACTCCCCAGATGTTAAGCCAGTGACAGTGGAAGAGCTGATTCCCTTGAGCAATTAACCTATTTAGCCCAATTGGATGCAGAATGGTGAGTGGGAGTTCACACAGCATGACACAACAGCATGCCTAGTAGCCTTTAAAAGCCAAGCTAATGAAAATCTAGTCTCAGCCAAGCTGAGACCAAGCTCCAGGGGTGCAGGTGCCAATAGGGGTAGGAGGAGTCATTTATCAGCTTGACTGCCATCAATAACTGTCACCTGGAAAGGAAAAGTTTTGCTCCTTGAGAGAAGAGTCACTAACCCTGGAGAGACTGAAGGCCCCAGGGAGTGGGGAGGCTGGGTGAGGTGGGAGGGTGGGAGGGTAGAGGGTTGGGGGAACATCCTCTTGAAGACAGGGGAGGAAGAATGGGATGTGGAACTGTGGGAGGGTGGACAGGGAGGTGGAAAACGACTGGACTGTAAACGAGATAAAAGTAATGAAAAAAGAAAGAAATCAAGCAAATGAAAATATTGATATTCTCTCTCTCTCGGGAGCTATGCACTAAAGCTCCAGTGAAATTGAGCCCCAAATATTCACATGGCACTGCCCTGAATCATGCTGGACAGTGGGATATTTACATCTGGTGAGTCAGGAAAAAAAGCTTAGATGAATTACAGGTCAAATTGGCTTAGACTCAGCTGGACACAGATGTAGAAAGGAACCCAAAACATAAACCCCAGATGGAGCCTTCTGTGTAGAAACTCTGGTCTCACCAGATTTCAAACACCAGACTGAAGCCTCCTGGGTTAACAAGCCCCAGTTTTTATCCCATCAGTTTCATCCTGGTGAAAGCAGAACATGAAATTTGCCATTTTTATCACTCTGAATGTACAGCTCATTCGCACAAACTGCATTCTTGTTGTTGAGAACCATGACTAACACACAGCCACAGAATTTGTTCACCCTGCCTAACACAAATTCTGTACCTATTAAAATAGCAATCGTCTCCTTTGGCCTTGGTCCTTGGCAGCTGCCATTTTATTTTCTGTTATTATGAATCTGATGCTATATAGCCTACATAAGGAGAACCACACTCTATAGATCTTTTTAGGTATTTCTTTTAAAATGAGGTACTCAGTGTGTTTACTGGGTGACAGAATTTTCTTCTTTCTGAAAGGTAAATATGAGTCTAGCATAGTTCATTTTTAATGTAAGATATCTTTATGAGATAAAACAATAATGCATGGTTAAAAATAGTAAAAATAAGACCACAATCAAAATATGAAGTTTTCTCATACTTACAAATTTTATGATGGTGTCTTAAAGAACTGTCTTTTAAAAATATCACAAAGGTGAAAAAAGTCATTAAAACTTTTCCTTCAATGTTATATAACAAAATTATTATTTGATCTATTGGCTATTTAAAAATGGGCTTCATTTGGACAGGTGTGAGTGAAATGTACCTTGTATTATTAAACCCACATGATAGCTAATAACACTTTATGGTAGATAGCAGTATTGAAAAATCAGTTTGTGATTTTCATACCATATACTCTATTTTTCTTATCACAAAAGTCAATAATTAATTGTTTAGATCTTACTACTTAGTACACTTTAACTTTGTGAAGGAAATTGTGTAATAAGTGTTCTCATGCCTCCAGAGTTTAGAAATTTGGGGTGTTGGTTCTTCTTTAAGGTCTTGTTTGGATAAGAATGGGGAAACGAATCTTTTGGAAAGCTGAATAAGATTTGGAGTTCATCTGAGAGTGCAAAGAGGGTGGGTCCTTCATGAGATCACACTCCAGGTGCTCTATCTAAATTGCCTGAGGTAAGCAACTGGCAAAATATCCATGTTCCCAATGTAGAGACACTCAACTGGGGTCCCAGAAAGTAGACATTCACTGCTATTGTTGGTGTTCATATTAATTAGTTTTCAATGCTGTGATCGAAGTACATGACTTGACCCGATTTAAGGAAAGGATGGATTATTCTGGCTCCCAATTAGTAAATCCTTCCTCCCTCTGTCGAAGGGTGAGTCTTCCTTCCTATTACTTCTAAGCTTAAGATTTCTTAAAATCCAATAAATCACATCATCAGAATGGGTATTGTTATTTGGAATGGTGACCAAGTAGCAGACACTTTTATACAAATCACGACTAGGACTGTGCCATAAAATTAATTTAAACAGCAGTTAAAAGGCCAAAAGAATTTAAGTAATAAAATTAGTGATCAGTAGATAATATAATTAACCAGATCCATGAATAAATGCATTCTCTAGCCTTCTATGTATCAAATAATGTCAGTCACCTCTTTTACAGTGTCTTTTAATTTCCATCATAACTTAGAAGTTGGTGCTATCTGTGGCTAGGAACACTGTATTTAAGTTTAAAATGTGGCTAAGAAAAGCTGTATGACTAGAATCTTGTTTACAAAATATAAATTTGATAGCTTTATTCAATTTATATTTATGAGGGAGGGATCCTTTAGGTGAAATTTCTTTGATTTCATAACTAAAATTCAGAAAACAAGGCAAGACTTGAATTGGTAATCACACCATTTTGAGAAACAAGGTCACTAGTCAACGTGACACAGGCTAGAGTCACCTGAGAGAAACTCCTCTCTTGAGGAGTGGCCTGGACCAGATTGTTCTTTCTCCTGTCTGTTGGAGATTGTCTTGAGTACAAATCAATACAGCAGGATTTAGCACACTGTAGGCAGTGCCATCCTATGAAGTAGTCCCGGGTTGCATAAGGAACCTAGATAAGCACAAGGCTGTGAGCCAGCCAAGAAGTGAGCCACCAAGCTGCATCCCTTCAGTTTCTGCTCCAGGTTCCTGCCTTGAAGTCCTGCCCTGATGTTCCTGAATGATGTAATGTGACCTGGAAGTGTAAGAAAAAATTAGCCATCTACTCCCCAAGTTGCTTTTGGTCACTGTATTTTATAGACGAAAGAAGGAGGAGAGGAAGAAGAAGAAGAAGAAGAAGAGGAAGAAGAAGAAGAAGAAGAAGAAGAAGAAGAAGAAGAGGAAGAGGAAGAGGAAGAGGAAGAGGAAGAGGAAGAGGAAGAGGAAGAAAAAGAAGAAGAGGAGGAGGAGGAGGAGGAGGAGGAGGAGGAGGAGGAGGAAAGTAGAATGTCCAGTAAGCTGATGAGCCTAAGAAAAGAAAAAAAAATCATTTTCTACATCTGTAAAACCTATGAAGCCTCAAGTATATGTTCTTTGTTTCTTTTGCTGCTGCTATGATGAATTACTCTGACAAAAGCACTTAGGAGCAAAAGAATTCATTCTGGCTCACAGGATAGTCCATCATGGCAGGGGGGTCTGGAGCAGAAGCTGGAAGCAACTGACCCCATTATGTCCGCAACCAGAAGAGAACAACAGAGGCCTGCATGTTCAGCTGGCTTTCTCCATCTTGCACCTGCCAGGTACCACAATTACGATGGATCATCCCCCATTCACTAATATAAAGAAGATAATCCCCATATACTGGCAAGTCCAGAAGCCTATGTCCCAGGTGATTCCAGGTTGTGTGAAGCTCACGGTTAATGTTAACCATCACTGAAAGGACATCATGAAAAATTATAAGAGTTCAGAATTGTAGAAAGGAGCGACAGTGGAAGAGAAGGATGCAGAAAAACAAGAAAATGAACCACATGGTAGGCAGACTACAGAAGATTATAGGCAGCTAGTCAAATGCTTCCGAAAGGTCAAGGGAGATCCTTGTGGATAGAAAACCTTTGCTGACCTAGGAGAGAAGTTTTACAATTCACAGGGTCAAAACGAGATTCCAGATAGAGCAAAGAGATAAAAATGAATGAGTCATGATTTATCATCCTCTTAGTTCAAGGCAGGGAGAGAGACAAGAATCATTATCACAAATGTCAGGGGTAGAGACACCTCAATGGAACCTACTGGGCTCATTCTGCTCAGAGTCCCAAGGCTCTGGTTCAATGCTACAACCCTATGACTTGAAACCCCCAGTATCTCTGGAATATGAAAAGAGCTATAAATAATCTTTTCCCCCTATAAAATGTAGATTTTACCAATACTTTTATAGAGAGAGTAAGAAAATGCAAATAACAAACAAGCTAGGCCACGTGACCAACAGGTGAGCATCTCAGATGTTTCTGTTCTAAAGGCAAAAATTTGGTTGGTTCAGTCTTTGACCAGTGCAGTTGACTTGGGATTGTAGTTTGCTTCTGCAATATTATGGAAAATATGGCTCACCACTGGGAATATTCCAAGCATGAGCCAGCCAGGAGTGCATGACAGTGTTTAATGACCCACAGAATGGGGTCTTTCCAGTTTCTCCAACCAGCTTTGTTCTGAGCACTGATCACTAATGCAATTATGCATATTATGGATAAGAATGCGGCATCTACAATATCAATTATCCATCTTCTCACATATAACTTGGGTATAACTATTCTTGTAAAGTCTTCAATTTTCTTTCATACATCCATAGTTCATTGATTTGCTTAAATTAATACTTTATTAGTTTTTAAAATGAGTCTCACAGTAAATCTATCTCTTATGGCTACCAAGTCCTTGAGAGATATGCCATTCTGACACTGAAAGATCAAAAATGTAGAATACATTTGAGATAGTAGGAAGATTTACAAAGGTATAACTTGAACGTCAGTTGCCGTATTCCATGTATAACTTCTCTTTTCTTACATACAGCTGTTAGTACACATAATAAGCAGCAATGATATCATTTGCCCCTTTGTTAACCTCCCAGCCAAGTGAGGTGAGAAACAGTATTAAATTTGGTGCTTCCTCCCAGTCTCTCGGCCAAAATACTCTTCATTATCAACTGGCAATGGAGTTGCTTCTGAAAAATTTGTGACACAAATTTCTCTTTTATAACTCTTCAATATTTAACAACCAACTGACATGTGTGTCCAACTTACAACTAATATTGCTAACATGTAAGATATTATGTCTGTCTTCAAATGCATCTGTCACAATTTATAAGCATTCATAATTGTATCTGTCAAAGCTGTTCTGGTTTATGTCCTTCTCACCACTTTAAATGCAGGGACACTTGAATTAGTTTAGCAGGAACACAAACTCACACATGGACACACACACTCACTCATGCATACACACAGACACACATACAAATACAGGCACACAAACTCATACATACAGTCATTCACACACTCAAACACAGTCTTACACACAGACACACATAGTCACTCTCATACACAAACTCACTCTTCCATACACACTCAGATACACAGACACACATATTCACAGTCATACACACACACACACACACACACACACACACACACACACACACACACTCACACACCCTGGGCTGACCTGCTGAGTTTGGCCAAATATTCATGAATTGTGCTTTGGAAGAATGCTGTGAAGTCAGTGTACCTGGAACTTGTCTGAAGATCAGGGAACTCTGATAAATTTCAAGACCTTTCTAATGCTTTTGAATCCATTTTCTCACTTAAACCTCATAAGAACCATTTGCACCTCCACTTGTCAGTCTTCTTCTGTGTTGGACACATAGGAAGGAATAGGAAAGCAGCAATTGTATCACCTGGTTAACATTATGTAACACACAATAACTCAGGACTCAACTAGGAAAAAATTCAGACTCCCAAGGGCTACATATTTGTGTGTGTGTGTGTGTGTGTGTGTGTGTGTGTGTGTGTGTGTGTGTGTTTCTATTGCAACCATGTCTCCTCATAAAGAGAGAAGACATTTATCACATTTATCATTAAGCAACCTCTAGGGAATTTCTCTGTGTGTAATGAGTGTATCAAAACATATGTATATGTTTGACTCTTAGTTTTTGTGCTCATTTGTTTTATCCTATTCATGTCTGGTCTGATTTTATCTTTTTCTTTTATCTTGTTAGATGCTGGTTTGTTTTCTAATGGAAGACAGAAAGAAAGGATGTAGATTTATAGCATAACTTGTGTAGAGCATATTATATTATTCCTTGCATAAAATTAGCAATAATATTTTATCTCTCCATAAAAATAAATATATAATATTTACCAGTGATAAGGATAACAACTATTTTGATCTAATATTAATTTTAAAGACAACAATTTGATTTATAATAACATCTGATGAAATAATATGAACAGACTACAACTAAAGCCTGTATCACATACCAGATGATTCTAAACTTGACCTCACTTTATGAGTGGAAATATTCTACAATATTCAAGTTAAAAATTCAAGAATATTAAGATTATATACTATTAGTATTAGGTTAATATATGTACTTATGTTTAAATCAACTAAATTGAATTTTAAGTACATTTTAGGTGATCTCCAAGTAAATTGTGTTTGAAGTATTTATTGTCCTTATCTGAAATGATACCATTAATAATTAATTCTCAATGAAGACAATAATAAAAATTTGAATATATCAAGTAGCTACTTTGTACATTTTCTTCTTCAATATGACCACAACAATCTTCTAGTAAATTTTCATAATGAACATGTACTGGAGAACTATGGATTTATGTTTAGTAAAACAATATAAAAGTAATAAATTATTTAATATCTAAAACTATAGAGATATGAATAGCAGAATTCATCTAAACATTTTAATGCAACAAAGATCTACTCATAGTCTTTAGAACTGGGTTGGGATGTTACCCTAAATTTCTGGTGTTTTGATTTTTACTGTGCCAATAGATTGGCATATTAAATGATCTCTTACCATTCAGAAATATATAGTACTGACTACAGATATTCTTAAGCAATAGTATCTACAACAAACACGAACAAACCACAATAGGAAAATAGATGGAAGTAACACATTAATTAATGCATAGAAAGGATGGTGAACAAAATTTTTAACTGGCTTTCTTCACATTTTGTTGTATTTTCACAGCATGTATAATATTCACATATTGTTTTTTATATTTCTATCCACGTGTAATGACTAGGAAATAGCATATAATTGTGAGGTTGTGATTCCATACAGTACAAGGAACAGTAACTGCAGGGCAACTATGCTTTGGAAAAAGTAGATTAGAAAAACTGCCTGTAGGCATGGAAGTAGACATGAGAGGAAGAGATTCAGATCGATGCTTTTAAAAGCCTTCAAGTTTAGGGAGAAGAGTTTAGGTTTCTAGGACAGAGCTGCTTTGAAGGACGGAGTCTGGAAGGGGTAACCCAAGATAGGTCTTAGGAGCAAAGGGCTGAAATCAATGAGACCTATGGTTTCACCTTTATATTCTTACACAGCATCTCCAGCTATAAGCCAAAGTACATCTTTGGCTTGTGTACTCCTTAACACACACACACACACACACACACACACACAGGTCAATATTAATGGGCAAAACTAGTAATGTGAAGTATCAGTTAAAATTAAGAACCTATAGGCTTGAGTTTAATCCCATTGTTATAATTAGCTTGTGACTTTGGAAAAAAATAAGTTATGTCTCAATACCTTAGCTTTTTATCTATAAATTAGTGTATTTGCCCAGAAAGTGAATTTGGAGATGAATCATGTGGAGCTTACTCTGTGATTATTGGGATATTTGTTCATTGCATAGCAAATACAGAGCTCATTCCTTCCCCCGTAGTCCTCACTGTCTGAGCAAAGACTTCTCTTGTATAGAAATAAATACAAATTTCCTGTGCTTGTTCCTCTATATTTTACAGTTTTCTTAAAAGCTGGTAAATGAACATCCAAACTTTTGTTCTTCTAAGTAAGACTTATACAACATTTTCCCTATTTATTTTTAGAATATCAAACTTTTTCAATTTCCAATACTCTGTCTTGGAGGAAAGAGGCAGGGATATACAATAGTCCATTGATATGCTACCACATGAGCAGCTTTCACAACGGAAGATTATATTATTAAATTTAAACCTGGTTTAAAAGCATCAAATGATCAAATAACTGCAGCGAGTGACCATCCCATCAACAGCATGGAGTAGGGTATGGTTGAAAGCACTATTCAGTTGAAAATTTTCTGGGGAAAAAAAATCAATGACAAAAACAACAAAAGTCTCTAGTCTCATAAGCAGGGAAAGATACTGACATACTTATTAAACACAAAGGAAATTAACTAGAGCGGTCTGGAAGCAGGTTAGAGAATGGGAGATGAAATTAGAAAGGTGGTGGAAATCCCATGCTGTAGGACCATGTGACTAACATAAGAAGCTCACTGGTTCTAAATGGTTAAAAAGAATCAAGTAGTTATTACAAATCTGTAGGAGAAAATGCAGGCATGATCTGGCAGTCAGCCTTTCTGCTTCTAAATAAGAAGCATGGTACAGCATGACATAGAATTCAGAACACTGAGTTCTGACGTAGGGTGAATAGCTGGTTGGCTGGCCAGCTGATGAGTCTGTACTCTTCACATCTCCTTTTATATACTTCTGCACAGAGACCTTGGTGATATGAACACTCACTGTCTAATCTGAGATAATATGCTAGCCCATTACAGGCAATAGGCTTCCACTATATAAGTAGTTGTTCACATGCAATAAAGCGATGCTGAAACCAACTCCAGAGTGGCTGAACTCAATGTCCTTTACCAATTCATGGGCATGTCAGTCTTGTCAGGGCTCACCCTGGTAACAACAGCACAAATCAGGATCTGATATGGGTTATTAAATGACCATATTAGCATATGATGAAGAATGACCTAGTGTGGAAAAAAAGTAGAAGCAAGTAATTTAGAAGATATTGGTAGACAGAAATACCTCTTCAACAAAGATGTCTATATTCTAACACCTAGGATGTGTGAGTGCAATGTAACAGATGAAGAAAGGATTTTTTTTTTGAAGTTCTAATTAAGTTAGGGATCTTTACAAACACAGCAAAGTAGCTGGGTATATAGGAATATATACAAATGACAAACAGACTGAGAAAGAAATCAAAAATAAATCTTCCACAGTAGCCTCAAATAATGCAACTATCATGTGATAACTCTAACCAAGCAAGTAAAAGGGTTGTATGATAAAAACTTCAAGTTTCTGAAGAAATTGGAGAAGATATCAGAAGCTATGGGAAGATGAAAAGATCTCCTGGACTGGTGGGACTAACACAGTAAACTTGGCATTCTACCAAAAGCAGTCAGACAACAGATTCAATGCAATCGAAATCCCCATCAAAATTCTGATGAAATTCTTCACAGACCTTGAAAAGAAAATTCTCAATTTCATATGGAAACACAAAGAAAACTAGAACACCTAATAATAAAAGAACTGTGGAATGTCTCATCTCATTCTGATCTCAAATTGTACTACAAAGCTATAATAATACAAACCATATGATATCAACAGGCACATCAATCAATAGGATCAGACATGGGCATAAATGCACACACCTATGGAAAACTGATTTTTAATAAAATAGCCAGAAATACACAATGGCAAGAAAGGCAGCATCTTCAAAAAATGGTGCTGGTCAAACTATTTGTCTGCAGGTAGAAGAATCCAAATAGATTCATACCCATTACCCTGCATATAACTCAAGTTGATCAAACACCTATACATAAAACCAGTACACTGACCCTGACAGAAGAGAAGTGGGAAATAACCTTGAATGTATTAGCACATAAAAAGACTTTATAAACAGAGCACCATTAAGTCAGCTTCTAAGAACAACAATTAAAAAATGGGACCTCATGAAACTGAATTCTTTTTTTTTAATTTTTTTTAATTTGGTATTTTCCTCGTTTACATTTTCAGTGCTATCCCAAAAGTCCGCCATACCTACCCCCCCAATCCCCTACCCACCCACTCCCCCTTTTCGGCCCTGGGGTTCCCCTGTACTGGGGCGTATAAAGTTTGCAAGTCCAATGGGCCTCTCTTTGCAGTGATGGCCGACTAGGTCATCTTTTGATGCATATGCAGCTAGAGTCAAGAGCTCCAGGGTACTGGTTAGTTCATATTGTTGTTCCACCTATAGGGTTGCAGTTCCCTTTAGCTCCTTGGGTAATTTCTCTAGCTCCTCCATTGGGGGCCGTGTGACCCATCCAATAGCTAACTGTGATCATCCACTTATGTGTTTGCTAGGCCCTGGCGAAACTGAATTCTTATGCATAACAAAAGACACCATCATTCAGAATGTCAGCCTACAAAATGGAAAGGGAGGACTAGCACATAAAATATTTAAGGTATTCGTGAAACTTGATATAAAAAAAAATAACCCAATTAAAATGGGGTACAGGTCAAACCAGAAAATTCTCAGTAGAGGAAACTCAAATGGCTGAGAAATACTTAAACTTAAAGAAATGCTCAACATACTATCAGTGAAATAAAATCAAAAATACTTTGAGATTTCATCTTACACCCATAAGATCAATAATACAAATGACAGCTTATTCTGGCAAGGATGTTGAGTAAGGGAAACATTCCTTCAACGCTGGTGGGAATGCAAACTTGTATAGCACTAAGTAAATCAATATGGTGGTCCCTCCAAAATATTGGAATAGATCTACATCAAGATCCAGCAATACCACTCTTGGGCTTATACCCAAAAGATACTTTATCCTACCACTGGGACACTTGTTCAACCATGTTTACTGCTGCACTTCTCATAATAGCCAGAAATTAGAAACAACCTAGATGTCCTTCAATAGAAAAATAGATAAAGAAATGTGTTATACTTACACAATGAGGTATTATCTAGGTGTTAAAAAATGATATGGAATTTACAGGAAAAATAGATGGAGCTAGAAAAACAAACATTCTGAGTGAGGTAGCCCAGACTCAAAAAAGATAAACATGGTATATATCCACTTATATCTGGATATAGCCATTAAATAAATACCCAACCTACAATCCATAGACTCTTACAAGGTAGGCATATAGGAAGGGATGGGGACACTTGGATATCCCTGTGAGGGGGAAATAGAATATATCTACTGGGTGGAACAGAAGATTGGGGTGGGGGAAGAACAGAAGATCAAGTGGAAAAAGGGAAGGGAGTGGATTAAGGAAGAGAATGAGAAAAGACACAGATAAAACTGAATGGCATTTGAGGTATGATATGGAAACCTACTTCAGTAAAAACTTTCTATAGTATATGGAGGTGCCTTAGTTAGGGTTTTGCTGTTGTGAACAGATACCATGACCAAGGCAAGTCTTATAAAAGACAACATTTAATTGGGGCTAGCTTATAGGTTGAGAGGTTCAGTCCATTATCACCAAGGTAGGAACATGTCAGTGTTCAGGAAGGCATAGTACAGGAGGAGCTGAGAGTTCTATATCTTTATCTGAAGGCTGCTAACAGAATACTGGCTTCCAGGCTGCTAGGATGAGGGGTCTTAAAGCCCACACCCACAATGACAAATCTACTCCAACAAAGCCACACCTACTCCAACAGGGCCACACCTTCTAATAGTGCCACTACCTGAGTTGAGCATATACAAACCATAACAGGAGGTAATATTAGTAAAGTCTCCAAGTAATGAAGGAGATAGACTCTCAACTGGCAATCTCTTATTATCAAACAAAGCTCCCAGTGCTACGGCTGGATTATAGCCAACTGAGTCGTTGACCAAATACGCCCCATGGACATCCCCAAACAACCTAGGCTCTTGCCAAGACAGTAAGTTCTCTCCACAAACTAACAGCATGGCCCCATTGATAAAGCCAATACCTGCAAAACTTCTTGTAACCAGAAAGTTCAAGATGGAGACTACATAGAACCTTTATCTCCATATTATAGTGTTTTTGACATGAGAGGGAAGTCTGCAGGCTACCAAAGTGCAGCCTTCCCAGTCTTGAGCAAGCTAAGCAGACCTTGAAAATTTCCCACAACAGGTATTTGCCACAACCTGGACAGAGACATCTGTCTTGGCTGCAGTTGCAGGTTCTCATGGAAACTTAGCTGTTTTGGCTGCCTGCGCTGACCTTGCTCTGCAAAATACTCCAGCTGAAGCAGGGGATAGGTTTTGTGGGGTTGGGTTTTCCCTTTATAAACTCAAAGATTATTATTAAACTTCGAGCCTTGATCAGAACCTTTGTCTTGACTTCATTCTTCTCTCGACCCCTCCCTACCTTTTCATTTCCAGCCCGCCTCTCAGGTAAACCCAGTTTGCCCATGGGTGCTGAACAGCTACACCAAAGGAGACATATCAACACCAAACCAACCACAAAACCTTTTGTCTATAATCTGTCCTACCTGCAAAATATGTGCAGGCAATGGTGGCACAAACCTTGTGGAAGTAACCAACCAATATCTGATTTGACATAAGGTCCACTCCATTAGATGGAATCCATACCCAGCAGTTCTTGATTGACCAAGAACCAGAGGCTAGATAGCCCAGAGACCTAAGGTAAAACCAAATACTACTGACTAAATAAATAAATAAATGTAGTGATGAAAGGACTCCTAATGATATTCTGCTGTACTCATATACTGGTCCCTTATTCAACAATAAGAGAGGCTTCCTTCTATAGCAGGGGAAAACAAATACAAAGATTCATAGCTAGATATTACACAGAGAAAGAGACCCTGGAACACACAGCTTTAAACAAGATGTCTCCATCAAGTCTGTCTTGTCGGAGCTCAAGAAACACCATGAAAGAGGATGCAGAAGGAGCTGGAGGAGACAGGGAAGAAAGAGACCAGCATGAGAACAAAGCCCTTTAAAACAACTGAGCAAAGTTCATACCAGCTCACAAAAAGCAGAGCAGCAAGTATCTGGGGCCTACACACATAGGGATCTCCACCAGATCTTCTACATAAAGACCATAGATAGCTCTTTGAGTTTATTGTTTTTACGAGACTCCTGAATGTGGGTCTCTGGCTCTTGGGCCTTCTCTTGGGGCTCTTTTATTTTTCTGTTAAATTTCTGAGTTTTGACTTGAAGTACTCAAATAATGACAAAATGTGTTAAACTTGAAATTTTAAATATATATATGTATATGTATATGTATATGTATATGTATATGTATATGTATATGTATATATATATATATATATATATATGTGTGTGTGTGTGTGTGTGTGTATGGCTAGAGAGAAGAAGGGAGGAGCCGTGTTATTTCCAATATGTATCACGCATCCAGGAAGGACAAAAAGTAAACAGTGAAATGTGTCTATCTCAGGCTCAAAATTGGGGTGAGATTTGTACTACAAACTTAAGAGATAAAATTGGAATATTCAGTATCCATATGGCGGGTCAATCTTTCAAGGCAAGAAAACTTATTCCTTCATGCACTAAATATTTATGGTGTACCTATCTTTCGAGATCTGGGAAGACAGCAGGTAGCAAAGTGCACATTTCCTCATACAGACTTCATTCTCGTAAAAAAGGCAGACAATATACCAAGAGAATTTAAAAAAAAATAAATCTACACAAGAATGAAAGTGCTACCATGAACAGTTTTAAAGATATAGTTGTGTCCTGGCTGGTTCAGAGACCAGTTGGGGATTCTCCAGCGCAGCAGGCATGTGTTTAGAAAGAGGCAACATCCTTACAGTGAAAGTCAAAGAGGCTTCGTGGGTGAGGCGTTTAAGCTGAAACTAAATGACAAGGAAGTAGTCATTCTTTATCTTAGATTTATTATCTTCCCATATCGCTGAACACTCTGAAAAAGGAAACACACTGCACATCTGTTGTTGTATGCACAGGGTCTATCACCGACACGACTGTAAAGATAATACATATTGCACTGTGTATGCCTTTGAAAATTTATAACCAACTAGTTAAGTACTTACTATCTACCAAATTGGGGAGAGCAAAAGAGACAATGGTTTCCCTACTCCTTCTCTCCCCAAGAGCTCACAGTCTATTTTAAGAGACCTTGTAGAAACATGAAGTCAAGATGGCAGCTCAGGAAAGCAGCATGATGGGACAGACAAGCTCACTGACAGACTGCAGAAAGACATTTCGGCCTGGCCAGTGAAACATGGACTTATGCTAAGAAAAAAGCTTGTTAAATCTCATTCAACTTCTAGACTGTAATTTGTTAAGTTTTAAATGGAACTAAATATATTTTCCTATCCTACCTATATGTTTCAGGTCCTAGATAGTCATGTAATAGTAGTAGTAGTAGTAGTAGTAGTAGTAGTAGTAGTAGTAGTAGTAGTAGTGGTAATAATAATAATAATAGACACTTATATTAAGATAGCATCTTAAGAGGATAGTGGACCCAAATGTGCTATACAGACAAAGAATATATGATAAGACATTTCTATTAGAATATTTTGACTTAACAGAATCCTTAAACACAGACTTCCAATCACTTTGCGATATTTTTCCTACCAGGGAGAGCTTTTTATTTATTTTTCTACTGCAGAGGTCATCTTTAAACTAATGCATTAAAGATGTTTTCCGTGTTAAGTGGCAACTAGGCACGCCCGGGGTCCTTAAAGACTGAAACTATAACTCTTTCCAGTTCTGATGTAGATTAGTGCACCACAAAACAGCCATAAAGAAAGGCTACAGGGAGAGAATTTGAGCAAAAAGCAATACCAGTGACATATAAAAATGGCTAAAATAAACTTAAATCAGCCACCTCCAAATGACGTATTGACACAGTTTGCAGTCTCCTCAGCCAACCTCTAGCTTCCCTCAGGCTTTCCCCCCAATGCTCAGAACTTCATTCTCAGAGACATTCAATCATAGTGATGGCTCTGGGGAGACTCAGCTATTCAGGTACTTCTTCTATTCCCTGCCTGTGCCGCCCTGCAGCCATACCCAAGGCTTCCAGCAGCTAAAGCAGCCTCCCAGGTGCCCAGAGTCAGCTCTGCTACTCTCCCTCATACTTCAGCGGCCGGCACCTGCCCATCTCATAGGAGTGGAGCCCAGGTCTTTCTCCACTGGGGATTCCAGACAATCAACTCACATCATTTTACTAAAGACTTAACTTCCTCCTTTTCATTAAAATTTCAGCTCATTCTGCCAACTTATTCTACCACGTCTGTGTTTCCTTGTCAGACATAATCCATCTGATCTATGACCTAAATTTTACTCATATCACTACTAATGTATGTATGGAGTGTGTGTGTATGTGTAAGTGTGTGTATTAAACACAGAATATATATACATATTAATAATACATATATAATGTTATATATTGTATGTTATATGTCTATTGTGTTATATATACATATATGTGTATATATGTATATTATGTGTATATATGTGCATATATGTGTATATGTATATATACAATATAATATAAATATTAAACACAGACTATATATACACTGTGTTTATATATATACATATATGTGTATATATAATACATAATATAATGTATTAAACACAGACTATATGTATACTAAACACATATTATATAAGTACTATATATGTACATATACATATAGTCTGTGTTTATTATATTTACATGTGAGTAGTCTATTCATTGTACTAAAATACCAAAGCAACTATTCATTTCATTAAGTGGCATAACTTCTAATGGCCAATGGCTTTTCATTGTGGCAATGTTATGGATCAAAATAGTAGATTTCAAACTTGTGTATGTAATAAAAATTTTCCCTTAATGCTATTTAGACCTGAGAGAGAGAGAGAGAGCAAAGCCTTTGAAAGAAGCACCATTCATAGATAATATACTTGACATATGATCTCCTTAGAGTAGCCCTTCTGCTATTTCTAAGTAACAAGGCCTCATGGAACACATAGCACTGTTTATATTAAGTAATCCATAAGGTCCGTTCTATACCCAGCACCCAGAACTTCTATTTAACACAACCATACAGTAAGAATAACTGGGTGACAAGGACACTACAATATTATCATGTGCCAACTTTGTTATATGCTACACTCAGTCTTTATTCTTTTTCAATTTCTTCCAGTTATACTCTTGTTTAACCAAGGAAAAGAAAGGGGTAGGGAACACAAATTGTGTAACTTTACACAAAAGTTAAGTTTGCATTAGGAACTGGATGTAGATCCTGCTTCCTTCATTGCTGCACATAACCTCATTAGGTCTTGCCTCGCAACCCAGATCCCTTCTCACCACCAAGACTGGTACGCTGGATCCTCACATTCCTTACTGGAAACACATGGTGGGTTGTGGGATGTCAAACCATGCCAGGAAGGTTGGTAAGGTAGAGCAGGTTGAGACCCAGATATTTGGTGGGCACACACCTGAGGCTTAGGTGACTCCCATCTCCCCACCAGACTCCTGACTTGGAACGCATGCCATGCTTCTCACATGAAAGAGATGTGACCTGTGATCACATAGGGTCAAAACAGAGTTCTCCATGCTAATGAGGTTCCTAGAGGTCCGGATGGCATAGCCAATGAGCTCCCCTTCCTAGACATTCCTTCCTGCAAAAGGCCCACCCTGAGAAGTGAGGTATGGTTTTATACATCCATTTTCCACCATGACAATAAACTGTTTAGAACTATGCACTGCCTCTTTTTTTATATTTGTTTTTGCTTTTAAAGTTTTATTACTCATTCCATTTGTTTACATCTCACATGATATCCCACTTCCCGGTTACCCACTCCACCAACGCCCCCCCCCCCCCCCATCCCATGATATCCTACTTCTTCTTTTTATACCTTGGGGAGCCATGGAGAAGGCCTTAGCCTACAGAGCCACATCCTAGTCTCCTGGAGAAGGCCTCTCTGCACTCCCAGCCACAACCTCCACCACCAAGTCTACCACCACCAAGCCAAGGACTCTCGCCATGGGACTACCTGGATCTCCTCTCCTCCCTCCTTACCCCTGCCTGGCCCCGGGCTACATGCCCCATTCTATTCTCTGTTTTTATGGTACTTCCAGTAGTGCCTGGATGTTGAAGAGCCTCAGAACTCCGTGGCCCTGGCCTCGTTGCAGGCCCAGAGAACCCTCAGACCAGCTCCCATTTTCCTACACCCAAGACTGTTTTCTCACCCCCTTCCCCCCACAGTGTGGGGAAAAAAGCATAGTCAAACTCCCTGTTCTGCCTCCCCAAGTGGTGTGGGGGCCCACAATCCAACAGTGGATGGCTGTGTTTGTTTATACTTGTGAAAAACAGAATAGGAAGAGGCAGGCTGATGCAGCACCATAAGAAATGGTTTCTACTTCTAGAAAGATAAGCCATCAATGAAAAACTGATAAAGGTATCTATTTATAAAACCCAATGCTTTGACATGAACTAGTTACTACTCCAAACTATTTCATATATAATTTAACGCCTCTTAGCCTACTCGGTACCATCAACTCCAAGACATTCATTGGACTCTCCATGCTTGTATAATATTCTATTGGTATGGTATGGAGTCTTCCTTTACAATCAGCCGGCTTCTTTATCCTTAGAATGCATCTCAGGCAAATTAAAGATTCTGGATAATTTCAGAACTAGTATTTATGTGGGATGCACTCTGGATAACTGAATTCAGAAAATTGTTCTAGTGTCACTCCTGTTTATTGTCTCAAATCCTCAGATTCAACGTTATTGTTGCTCCTTTTTCCTCTGGCAGATGTTCAAGGGTGAATTATGCAATGAAGAATCCAAAATCTCACTCTCTCCAGATGCCTAATTTGCTAACTATTCAGTTGTCGAAAACACCCGTTTACTACCTATTACAGCCTGACTGTCGCTCAGCACAGCTTCTGGCCTCCATTACATGAACTGATGCTAAAATTCTGATGAGCGTCCCAGAGGCATTTTCTAGTGCTCATCCTCATGACGTTTCATTAAATTTCCTCAATGTATCAACATCTGTTTAACACCAGAAGCTCACCCTAAACGTTTTAGCTCCAAAATCAATGTACACTTTTGCTTTGAAAATCCTTACACAGTGGGGATACCTCTGGAATCGAAGATAGGGAATGTCACCTGTGAACCGCAGCCAGGACACTCCTGAAAGGCTTCGATATGTAGTATCGAAGTTTGTATTCTCATTTTATGCTCTAAAACTGCAAGCTGGGGCAAGCAAGTACATGAGATTTTCTAGAAACTTTTGTGGCGATCAGCAGGTTATAAAGGGCAATGATGCGTCATTTCCACTATTTATCTAGGTAGCAAGTGAAGCCACACTTGGCTAATAGGCAGTGCTAGTGGTACTGTAAGTAAATCACTAAATAAATCAATATCTAATAATATCCCCTTTCTACCTCATTTTACTGCGATGTGTTCCACTGGCTCTCATTTGGACCTTTAACATTAATCCTTTTGATATTTTTAAAATATTAAAATGTTTTGACATTTTTCTCATATTATTCCTGATTGTTTAGCATAAAAGCATTATTCTTCATTTCAAGCCACATATATGTCTCTCTTTAGTGCTAATTTAGAGGATCCTTGCTGTCAATGAATCCATTTCACTCGGAAGGTGATGTCTACCTAAGTAACAATTAAGTTTTTCTTGCTCTGAGTAGAAAGCTAGAAATGTTGAAGTTGTTGGATAGCTATTGCAATGACATTATCAATCGTCTAGCAGGACAGAAAGCTAAAGGAGTCTCTTATTTCTTGAATTTAAAGGATGGAAGTATTGCTGCCCCTCACTTCCTGGGAGCACATCAGAGTCAGGGGCCAAGAATACCAGTAGCAAGGGTTACTGGGTAGCAGGTATAAATATCCTTGGGACAGGCACAGTATGTATAACTGGGAACTGTAACTCTTTTAATTAGACTGGTAGAGCTCTTGTCTTTCTTTACCTTTTCCCCCCACATATCGGTTCTTTTCTATGACCTGAGGAAGTGGTCCAGTTAAATACGCTTCTGTTGGGTTGTTAAGCATTGGGTATCATTCCTACACCAGAACAGGTAGCCTGGCTTGGCTGTTAGCATATCTAGAAATCCTGACCTAGACAAAGGAGCTCATGCTGGCATTTACTAAAGCCAGCATTTTAAGACATATCCTTTCCAGATTAAGGATTTTTTATGGTTGGTTCCCATATCTCAACCAAAGGCCCATCATGGCCTTGACTCTTGGTGCTGCTGTGAGAACTGTCATCCAGGCCCATTACATGGCAAAATCTGTGCACACTATTATTTAAGATAAGATGAATAAGTTCCCCTACAACCCACAATTGTTCTTTTGTCACAAGATGTTCCTAGGTGATCCATCTCTATAGGGATCACAGCCTGTTTTCCTGGAGTGGGCAGCTCCATCCATGCATAATGATGTCTGAAGGATGGTCCATGGCTGGCCTGTTCCTCAGTAGAAGCACCACCTGAAGGAGATAATGCAGAACCTATCTTGGGGTGGTTAGTTATCTCCATTGGCATCTAGGAATTGGAGTTGCTTTGGCACAAGGCTGCCCTCTAAGTAAATTATGTGACAGGATTATACGGAGGGTGTGGGGGGGAGCCAAAGAAGTGTGTCCACAGGATCAAGGAGGACATCAGGAAGCAGAGTAGAACTGCACTGATATCACTTTTCCGTGTTCACTTTGAGCTGGTCAGTTTTAGAGGCTGATCTGGGTGGGTTCTTGAGGTCCCTTGCTGGCTTGTTCACTGTAACCTTGGCAGTGTGGTATACCCATAGCTTGACACCTGCAACTTTAAGACCTGAGAGAGTGGGCAATTTTAGGGCAGTGTCAGACTAGTCTTTCAAGAACCTCTAGATGTGCCCTGAATCCTTTGGGAGCATTGGAGATGGCTTCCAAAGAGGATCTCAAAAGGAGAGTAAACCACCATTTACAGGGTGAGCAACACACCCTAGGCAGCGCAAGTGGCAGAATTACTGGCCAAGGGAAGCCTGTTTCTCATATCCAGGGATCCATCCCATAATCAGCCTCCAAACGCTGACACCATTGCATACACTAGCAAGAATTTGCTGAAAAGACCCTGATATAGCTGTCTCTTGTGAGGCTATGCCAGGGCCTAGCAAACACAGAAGTGGATGCTCACAGTCAGCTATTGGATGGATCACAGGGCTCCCAATGGAGGAGCTAGAGAAAGTACACAAGGAGCTAAAGGGATCTGCAACCCTATAGGTGGAACAACATTATGAACTAACCAGTACCCTGGAGCTCTTGACTCTAGCTGCTTATGTATCAAAAGATGGCCTAGTCTGCCATCACTGGAAAGAGAGGCCCACTGGACATGAAAACTTTATATGCCCCAGTACAGGGGAACGCCAGGGCCAAAAAGTGGGAGTGGGTGGGTAGGGGAGTGGAGGGGAGGGTATGGGGGACTTTTGGGATAGCATTGGAAATGTAAATGAGGAAAATACCTAATAAAAAATATTTAAAAAAACCTTCTATTCGTTCTCTCAATCCATCTAATGTTTGAAGATAGTACTATGTACACAAGTTCCAAATTAATTTTCTGTCCCACTAGGAAAAGCTACATAGCTTGAAAAGGTGGACATCATAACCAGTTAGTCCCGATATCCTCTGCTAAGGGTGAATGTAAGTAAAGTCAACTTCCAGATATTCAAGGTGTAGGACTCCTGTTTCTGTGTCAACGTAGAGGCCTGAGGTCCTTGCTTGAGATTGTTCTGAGCATGCAGCAGACAGGCTTTGAGAGATTTGTTGAGCCAGTCTTGGCAACCTCAGGATAACACAAAATATCTTTGCAATAGTTCTGGTAGGGCAGGGTTGTTTTTTCAAGATGGGTTATTTCACAAGCGTGCCAGACAAGGCTGAGAATGGTCATCTCTGCATAATAATTTTCCTATCTGTGGCAATCAGCCAGCCCTCCTGATTTTCAGGAGCCATTTTATCAGATGCTCATCTTCTTCCTTCTGGCTTCTATGAGGAGAGCACTAGGATTATAAATATGCCTTGTGAGGCTTAATGGAGGGGACTCCGGGGCTGTGTCTTCACGGAGTCTAGCCTGTTTTGCTGGTAGATCTGCTGGCTCTTTACCCAACTCTCTTGGCCTTAACTCTGAGCGAGTCTGACAGTACACCACGGCCATATCCAGGGGACAAACAGCTCCTAGGAGCTAGAGGATTTGATCTATGTTTTAATTTCTTTGCCCCCTGAGGTAAGCAGTTTCCTTTATCAATATATTGCTGCTTTGAGTTTCTTGAGGTGAGAGGCAATTTCCCCTGCTAGATGCTTCAGCTCCCATCAGTAATTGGGGAACTGACTGTCCTTTAAGGCCAGCCATGGGAAAAAAAAACTTATAATTTCTCCACAATCATGGAGTTGTTCTCCTTCCTCTTCAGGCAGGTATGTGGTGGGGAAATATAGCTGTCATCTTCGTCACTGAGAGCACAGCCCAGTATTTCCTTAGTTGACACACTGGAATGGGCTCAGCTCTGGAACAGAGCAGACCAGATCTGGCAGAGCTCTGCCAGTTGGATGAGGTCGGTGAGCATTGCTTTATGGCAGATGCCACTGAATGGGCAGAATAAGGGAGTCCTGGGACAACCTCAGAGCTGGAAGGGAGGCAGCATCATGGGAAAACTTCATCCTCTGAGGAAGCTAATGTGGCTGTCTGCTTATTGTCTTCAGGCTCCATTCAGTCTCTACAGCCAATCAGATCTGAGACTGGGAAGGCTCGGAGAGCAAAGCCACCCTGGAGAGTCTTGGACCAATTGACACCATGAATCAATACATGCAAGCTGATCTGAGTGGCTAGGTGATCCCAATACCAACCTCTCAAACTCTGATGATTACAATCAAATCAAGAGTTTCTTCAGATAACCAGGTGACATGAAATGAAAGCCAGTCAGCTCCACAGAGTGTCTTCTTTCATTTGGAGGGCTTCATCTTTATTCCAACATTAGTGGCAAACCCTCTTTTAGAATTATCAATCATGGTTTGTAGAACTATAGGGATTCCCACATTGGGAGTGTTGAGACCCTGTGATAGGAAAAGTTTCCTAATCCAACTGGTACATAGCATAGACTAGGAAAGATCAGCTTCCCCCTTAAAAGGCTCCTGCCTAGACGGCTGTCTTTGACAAATTAAGAGGTCTTACCTTAGGGCTACATCTATATCCCCATCCATGGTTACCTCCTATTATGCCCATCCAGGTGAAACAACCTCAGAGGAATTTCAGAGTGGGGCCAATCAGACTCTGTAGCCACAAAGATGTGGGACCATGACAAGCATTCATGTACTCATTCATCATTAACTCCAAAGATATACATTCCCATTTTTAAATTCCCAGTCTATTCTTCCAGAGACCAAGACAATTATCTTGGAATCCTTCCAAGGCTTTTCCTTAGAGACCAGGAGTTCAATTGAAACCTCATATGCACTTTCTTGCATAATTGTCAAGCCTGCATAGACTCTCCCTTGGGAGTCATTACTTAGTCTAAACGCCCAACCTAGACTCATCTTTTCCCATACAGAGACTCTGGTTCTGGGTCTCATAGTCCCCTTGGCCACTGGAATCCCATTATGCAATGTGTTTCCCATTCCAGAGACCTTCAGTTGGGGGAGAAGCCCTGGAGCAGCAATCTCTCTGGACTAACTGGGGTCATGGTGAAGGAGATCTTGCTGGGGCCTCCAGACATATTGTGAGAATCTTTCTGGAATAAGCACTCCAACACCAGCAAGGATGAAGGAGGGTGTATGGAACCCAGGATATCTCCTGAAAGTCTTCAATCCTGACTTTAGCTGGTATTCTCATTCTATGCTCTAAAACCACAATTGAGGGTAGGCAAGTAGGCAAGATTTTATAGAGGAGTACTTGAGAGTCAGCAGGCACAGAGGCTCATTGTATCAGCCATTCCTCCAGGTCATTCTGATCCAGGTGGCCAGTGAAGTCATAATTGGCAAATAGGCAGCACAAGACTTGCTTTAAGTAAATCACTAGATGAACAGTAAACCAGTATCTAATAATTGGTCTTTTTTTCATTATTCTACTTCATGTAGATATAAGTGCATAGAAAAATAATAATATTTCATTCAGTCTCTGAATTTTATTAAAAGTTTAATGGATTCTATAAATTAAAGTGCTACCTTACATAAGATGTGAAAACTTGATGTCTGGGCAAGTATTAATAGTCGTTATTGAATTCTCAACAAAAACTGCTTTTCCATTAGTTTCTTCTACCCCATTAGCTACCCACACCTTTTACTGTGTCCAGAATGTCATTTACTTAGATGAGTGATGGCTTGGTGACAGTGTATACTTCCTGTTCAGTGGCACAGATGTTCATAAAATGGTAGAACAGATGTGGTTAGTGGATGCCAGAAACTCATAATATCATGTCATATGCCAACATTAAGCCTGTCTTAACATATCCAAACATGTGAAAATATAAGTTGAGGCTAACTAAGTGATCCGAATCTACTCCCTTGTTAATGTTCACTTAACTATAAGTAGTGATGGTATGTGTATTCCACTGTGACAGCAAATCTTGACTGGTGACACACCTTGGAAGACAGAACCCCAATTGCTTCCATCAGATTGGTCTGTGGCCATGTCTGTAGAACACTTTCTTGATTGCTTATTGATGTGGGGGCAAGGGTGGCTCAGCAGACTGTGGGAAGTACCATCACTAGGTAGGTGGACCTTGGCGACATAAAAAAAAAGTAACTCAAGTTGATGATGGGAGCAAGCCAATAAACAGTATCCTTCCATGGATTCTGCTTCAAGTTCTTGCCTAGGGTTCCAGCTTAGGTCTTACTTGAAGATGGACTATAACCTGCAAGCTGAAAAAAGTCCCCCAATTTGCCAAGATGTTTAACATGGCAACAGGAAAGAAAACTGGAGCATCAATCCATGTCTTTATCTTTAGAAATTCGAAGCACTTAATGCCTGTTATAGTAAGAAAAACAAAAGAAAAAGGTGACGGAGCCATGGATTCTGGGAATAAGGAATAGAAACTCAAAAAAGGAAAAGAAATAATTAAACTTACTTATTCCACCTCATGTTTCAGTTCTCCTAAATAAGGCACTCAATGAGTGTTTAATGATTGTGGACAACTGAATCTGAAAACCAAGTGGGAATGATGTCTAAAATGGAATGGATGCTAGTCTGTGCTTCTCTCTCTGGACTCCACCAACTGTTCCACAGTATCATGCATGAAATGAAGGAATGGGATTTGATGGCCTAAGTCTAACACTAGTAACTCTAACACTAACATTCTATGACAGCAATAGATATAAGAAAATCGACAATTTTCTTTTGGAGCAATTATGCAACATTATGCAGTCAACAGGTGAACACATAAACAAACCTGTAAGAGAATGGCTGCACCTTCTCCATGCAGTTGGTGAGAGGAGTCACTTTTTATTACCTGTACACATTATGAACTCATTTAGCCAAGAGTTCCTTTTATTTTATTTCCTAAGACATATTTCATATGGGGTCAATAAGGCTATGAACAAAAGCACACCCACACAAGGAATTAAATGGGGATTTGGAATATCTAGTTGCACCGTGAACTCCAGAACTATACATGGAATGAACATCCCTGCTAACTTACCTTTTATAGTTACAAGATAAGATACCCATGTCTTCTCAAAGATGATTAAGCATTGGCACTACAGGCACAGTGCCTTGAAAACGCTCAGCCTTATTGATGCTCTGTTGTGTTTACAGACAGGAGCCTAGCATGCCTGTCCTCTGAGAGACCTTACAAGCTGACTGAAACAGATACAGGCACTTATACCCAACCACTGAACTAAAGTTGGGGACCCCTACAGGGGAATTAGGGGAAGGATTGAAGGACCTGAAGAGGATGGTGACCCCAAAAGGAGACCAGTAGTCTCAACCATCCCAAACCCCTGGGAGCCCCCAGTGACTGAGCCACCAACCAGGCAGCATACACAGGCTTGTCCAACCCTCTCTCCCTCATGTATATAGCAGAGGACTGCCTTGTCTGGTGTTAGTGGGAGAAGATGTGCCTAATCTCTCAGGGAAGGGGGATGCTGGGCAGGGAGGCAAAGGAGGCAAAGGGGAGGGGAAATGGGATGAAGAACTGGGGGGAGGGAGAATGGGAAGGGACAATGTCTGGAATGTAAATAAAATAATTAATTAAAAAATGTTCCACCTTATTACATGCCATCTCTTTTATTGGCAATCTAGGAAGTTGTTAAAAATGTCAAAGAAAGTCAAGATATGCCTTCAGCTAGATGACACTGCCTTCTATAATGTAGGTTGGCATTTTCACCTTTAGAGAGAACAGTGTTATCCTTTAATAAATTGGCTTGGAAAATAAAACTTAAAAGGAATGAATGGAAGGAGAAGGTAGGAGGCAGGAGACAAGTAGAGAAAAGAGACAAAGAGGTTCAGGGGTTACAGAGAACCTTGAAAAGTGTTTAAATGTTTCTAGAAAACTGCTCCTGATTCATATTAACATAAATTTTCAAAGAGGAACTCTAAGAATATATTTATCCGCTACACTTAAAATTTCCACAGCACTTTTCCAAATAACATTGACTGTAACAATGTATAACTGAATACTTGGGGTCTTAATTCAGAGGAAAAATACTAATTAAATAATTTTTCTACCCTGCCTAAAAACACATTTAAAAACAGGTTAAAAAAAAAAAAGATACGTTACAGGCAGCTGAGTATATAGGTCCATGGTCGAAACCTTACTTAACATGCATGAAACCCTGAGTTCATTCCTCTAACGCTACAAAAATATCCGAACGAGGTTTCCAAGTGATTTGCTTGCTGGCGAGATTTTAGTTAACATGGAGTGGCCCTAGGCTTTTGAGTTTCACAGTCTACGTATGGAGTGGCTTGAAACTGTCAGTCACATTTTTAGGTAATCGGAGTTATGCATGATTGAGTGGAAATGTGAGTTAAGACTGAAAGTCAAATAAAACATAAAACAAATGCAGAGACTTATAGGGAAATGTTTTTGAATATTTTTTCAAGTGATAATTTCTTCTTAACATTTTGAAGTTACAGTTATGTGCGTCTGTGCATGGGTTAATGCTTGTGAGGACACATGCCCATGGAGGCCAGAAGAGGGCACTGGATCCCTGGAGCTGATTGTCAGCTATGTAACAGGATTCCAGCACAAGAACAGCAAGTGCTCTTTACTACTGAACCAACTGCCTGGCCCCCGAATAGTAATTTCTTAAAGGTTTTGAAGGATACATTGCTGCTAAAAGATAAATAAATGGTGGGATAATTCCACCTGCAGATGATATCGATAAAACATGTTTATATATTTTATTAATGGTTAATCAACAATTAAGATAGATGAATGAACAATTTGGAGAAGTTTTCCTCTTATTTCCAGAATATTTTAAGGCCAACACAAAGCTTCCTCAACAAGATAAAATTTTTAAATATTTTTTATTGTATAATAAAATAAAAATTTTATTATAAAATTATGTTGGCAATTGCAGACACATATGCCCATTTGGGATGAAGTTCTGCACAGCATTAGTACTCGATATCTAAGAGCCCAGAGACTCCAATTACCAAAGGAAATTGGTTAAATATGCCTTCATTCTTGCCTGAAGCTCTGGTTTACCATGAACTTCAAATCCAAAAATGTAAAGGAAACTCGAAAGAGTCAAAACATAGAGAAAATGCAATTGCTACAAAATCAGAAATTAGTAGCTTGGGGGAGATATTTTTTACTGAACACCTTCCTGTTGTTAAATATCACTGAGGTTGTCTGTGATGACTTAGATGTAGGAAGCACTGCTTCCTGTGGATTTGTTCACATTGGCTCATATTGTCATGTCCTTACACTATCATATGTATATGTGTATATATATATATATATATATATATATATATATATATATATATATATATACACACACAAATATACATCCTCATAAAATTTGGCTTATGCTGCTTCCTTTCCTGACAAATGATGAAATTAAGATGCAATTTTTAACCTCAATTCTCCTAAGTCCAGGATAATATATACTAAATTGGGTGTAGTATATACTAAAAGGTGTCACTGTGAAAGTGAATAAATAGATGATGAGGTAGATGTCAAAAATAGAAAGAGAGAGAGAGAGAGAGAGAGAGAGAGAGAGAGAGAGAGAGAGAGAGAGAAAGAAAGAAAGAAAGAAAGAAAGAAAGAAAGAAAGAAAGAAAGAAAGAAAGAAAGAAAGAAAGAAAGAAAGAAAAAACAACATTGGCAGATGTTTATTTCATGGAGTTTCATATCTTTGTAGCTGATAGTTTTAACTTCTTGTTCATTCCATATTCATCCTTTGTAGAGTTTTATCTAACTCTTAGGAAGTACAGCATTTACTTTCAGTGTCTATAAATAGATTGATGGCTAGCACAAGCATAGAAATGTTATTTAAAATAGTGATAGAGAATATTTTTCATCTTTTCTTCATGTTCAAGAGTAAGTAAAATATGCTTATATTATCACACTTCTTATTCAGCTAGACCAATTTTGAGTCTTCTATTAAAGAAAAGAAAAAATCCCAAACATGTTTCTTTGTATGGAAGTTAATGTCACTAAGCCCCGACTGACTGAATGACTTTCAGTGTAGGTATCCCCTAACTTTGCATTCTTGGAGATCATCATCTCCAGGGAACAACCAAGACAATTTCAATGCTGGCATATCATCCGACCTCTAAGTATTTGCATTTTCAAGAAAATAAACAAAGAGTTGTAACATTGACCTCCCAGAGTTTGCATGCTCATAGCAATCTCTATCCCTGCAGTTCCTCTCCAGTGAGCTGAGTATGGGCTCATTAGTGATTTTGGTCACTGAAATAGTAAGCAACTAAAGATAGATTTCCTTTCTTCTCTAGTTCCTGCAAGTCCTTTTGTGTGTATAGATGCCAGTGAGAGTTCAGATGTGGAATTTAGTGCAATGTAGAGAGGGTTCAGAGACTTTTAATCTTGGCAGACCAGTAGGGCAGCACGCGCATGCATATTCCCTCATGGGTCAAATCCCATTGCAGTAAGTCTTAAATCCTGTTAAGATACATGTCCCCTGGTGTTCATAGCCATGTCTAACTCCCTCCTTTAGATGATTAAGGGAACCTGTGGTTTATTTTTAACTAATGGAAGAGGGCAAAAATATAGAGATGTCATTTCATGAGCCTATGAGCTAACAATCTGGCTCAAGAACCCTCTTCCTTCCTTGCCAGCTGTGAAGACACCATCTGCTACTACAGGAAACTGCTAGGAGCCTCTAAGAGCTAAGATTACGTTTAGATCTACATCCATGAGAAAATTTACTTCTGCCAATCAGTTGAGTGATAATGGAACACACTTTGCACAGATTTGGTTTTATGAGACTACAGATCCAACAAACCCCTGGAGTTAAGGTGGATAGTCAAGATCCCAAAACAGTGAACCTGAAGCCAGCTTTGACATTCCCAGATGCATGCCCATGTGTGCACAACCATCCATAGAAGTTTTAAAGTTATGCTCATTAGATATGCAGTAACATGAAGCTATACAGGTAATCTTGGGGTTTTGTGTTTTGTTCTGTTTTGGTTTTACGCCTACACATTGGTACAGCTTTGTTGTTTTTTCTTTCTTTATAGTTTAGGGCTTTCGTACATACATAAAATATGTTTTGATTTAATCCACTCCTCATTCCCTCTCCTCCAACTGCTGCCCTAGGCCTCATTCCACAGTATTCTCTCCTAATTTCATGTGTTTGGGCTCTTAATTCTTGAAATCAGTGTGTGTGTGTGTGTGTGTGTGTGTGTGTGTGTGTGTGTGTCTGTAACATGCACACACAATGTGCACATTTACTGTGATTTGTATGTATATGATCTCAGGTTTGACCACTTGGCACTAGATAACCAATTAGGGGTCCTCAATCCTGGGGAAGACTATCCTATTCCCAACATTCTTTAGTTGCCTGTGGTCCTCTATCTATAGGCAGGGCCTAATAGGATTTCTCCTGTCCATGTTAGCATGTATATTGATGTTGTACTTCTTTAGGTCTTAATAAATTGACAAGGGTACTTCACCCATGCTACCTCAACAATACAGCTACCTAAAAATGTGTTTGCTTCTTAAGTGCGCTGGGTTCACTCAGTGCTTTTTGGTATGTATGTGGATCAAGAACCATCTTCTGAAGGATGGGTAGTCTGGCAAGAGTCACATCCTTGAGAAAATTGAGTCCTTTTCTCCTGTTAGCCATCATTTCCCAAGAGCTACTCATCTAGGTGTTGAACTTCTTTCATCCGTACAGAGATTTCCTCTGAATGCTCACTTTTGCCTATCAAGTGTTCAGTAGGGCCATATCCTTGCATAATAGAAGGCTTACTAACCATTTTCATCAAAACACTATAGAAAGAGTTCATTACTTTCCAAATGCTATAACATTTTACTATCTTCAAATAGTGAAGAAGCATACCCTAGTAACAAATTAATAATGTACATAAAGTATCTGACAGGTCATTTGTCCATTCTTTACATCTAAGGTCTAACAACAAATGATAGTAAATTCTTCAATTCATTTGTTCATCAAACATGTAGTATTATACTTCAGTTATATAGATGTTGTGAAACCTGTCAGAGGATTACAGATATAACTAAGACTTGATAATTCACCATTGAGAAATTACAACTTTGTTTTATTAAGTTTTAAAGCTGTATTATCAGTTAAAAATGCTTAATGACACTATGTGCCATAGGGATGATGAGTCAGAATAAAGGAAAATAAAAGTACTGTATCAGAATACATTTTTTAAAGATAATCTCACATAAGAGATTAGTGAAACAGAAAGGATGGCCATTTCTCTAAACTTTCACAACAATGTGGTATAGAATATTGTATTGGGAAAGCTGTGAATGAAGGCATGTGTTTGTATATGTTGATAGCAAGTCCTTGCGACTTACATAGAACCACAGCTTACCAGAAAAGGTCAGATCATACTTTACACTTTAAAAGAATGAAGACACCAAGCATCGTGGAGTGGGATGAAGGCCCTGCGTATAAGGAAAGCCACTGTGGAAGTGAATGTAAGATTATACAAGTCAGCTGACAACATGGCACCCATACTATAGAAAAGCTGAAAAGATTCTGAAGGTTCACACCTGAAAAGAGAGAATAAGACATCACTAACAAAAGTGGGGCACAGGGGACAACTGGGAGCTTTGGTTTGTGGGGTGGAGGTAGGTGGGTATGGGATAGGCTGAATTTGAAGGTCTGGTGAGTTGAGAAAGTCAAAGAAGAGAATGGGGTCTGAGAGACTGAGCAGTGACTGACTGAGCTTCAGGAGTGTGAGCTGACAGAATCTGGGGACAGCGGCTTTCTGTACAACTTCCTCAAGGAAACCAAACAATGAGGCTCTCGTGTGAGGGACAGTGTGAGGGACAGTGGCAGGAGATGGGCTGTTGATGCTTCTCAGGTGTGGCACTGTCTTTACACAACTCAAATTTCCACAAACTCTGGTTTTGAAGTATTTCCAAAGTATGAAAAGAAATATTTTATAAAATTACTTCATGAAGGTTCATAAAGCAATGCCCTTTGGAACACAGCGTCCTATCTTTTATTTAAGAGAAAAGGGGGAGGACTCTTCTGTTCCTTCTGAATATATTGTGGGTCATTAGGTCTAAGTAGCAAATTAACAGTTAGAAAATATCCACGAGTCTTTTTTAAAATACATACATCCTCTTTAAATAATTTCCAACATGCTCTCCACTTCTCAGTGCAGCATCCTGGGCTGAAGCTATAACAACTAGATTCAGGATTCTTAGGCCTCTATTTCCAAATACAGAAAGCAAGTTATTTATTTTTAAAACTCTGAAGTTAATTATTTATTCTTTTGAGGCAAAGCCTCTCTGTCTAGCTGGCTGGCCTGAAACTCTCTGTCTTGTAGACAAGGCGTGTGTCAAGGTCTTTCTGCTACTGCCTCCCAAGCACTGAGGCTAAAAACATGTTCTTCCCTGACTGGAATTTTTTGTTTTTAAGATTTATTGTATTTGATGTGTGTGTGTGTGTGTGTGTGTGTGTGTGTGTGTGTGTGTGTGTGACTCTGTACATGAACGTTCACCCATGTAAACGTGCTCATAGGGATTAAAGGGCATCATACACCTTGGAGCTGGACTCACGGGCAATTTTGAGCCTCCCAGTGTGGGTGTAGAGAAGAGAACTCTGATGCCCCTATGAGCAGCAGGCATTCCTAACTGCAGAGCAGTCTCTCCAGCCGCAGCAATTAAATTATTTCTTGATGATGGATGATGAATGCCAATTCCTGGTCAACAGGGGGCACCACATCTGTTAGTTATATAATTCAGATTGTGTTTTAGAGTTTGTTTTTTTTTGGGGGGGGGTCATTTCACTTTTACAATGTGAGTGGCAACAGCCAAATGCTCCCTCTCCCTCGTATCTTCCATAGTATTGAAGACAGTTCTGAGCAGAGAACATATCCATGCCTTGTTTGACCAATATATATTTATAAACATGTAAATCTGAAGTTGTATCAATCAAACAAAAATAGATGTGAAACACAAAAATGACCAGTTAATCTTTAAAAGAAATCTGGGAGACACAGAACGACAAAACGTTTTAAACAAAGGAAGCTAGGAAATCATTTTATACTTAGAACTTACATTACACAGAAAAGTAAAATTTGAAAGTCACTACAGAGGAAATAATTTAGGCTTCTTCGAGTCATTTGTGAAAGCGCATATGACTTTGTATTGGGTACATACTAATTTCCCAGTGACCAGGGCATCTCACTTTAAATTCACAATGCTGTCCTTAGCTTGGACTCACGAGATGTTTTATGTATGAGGCGGTCCTGCTGTGTTGTGGGTCTCTTCATTTATTCATAATATCGTCCCATGTTTTTCTGCCTGCCTCTCTCTCTCTCTCTCTTTCTCACTCTTGTTCTCTCTCATTAGTAGCATTTTATTCTCTACTATATTTTTTTTTCCTGGGTGTTACATGCTTAAGGGGAGGCTAAAGAGCAATGAAGAAATACAGTTTTAATTCTAGCAGTAGTATTCTTACCAGAAAAAGCTCTCACACTGGCTATGTGATTCACAAGCAAGGACTGTGGGTCACTGTCAAACATCAGATCTCCTTTTATGCAACGGACCTTCTTCACATGTATTTGAGCAGAAGATCAAACAGAGGAATCCAGCCACTGTTCTTCGCGTTTGTAGTGACTATCCGGCTCCATTTTGGTTAAGATGATGCCAGTATGAGCACCATGGTTTGGATATGAGGTATCTCCTCCAAAGACTCATATGCTCGAGGCTTGTTTCCCAGGGAAGCGCTGTTCAGAGGTAGAATTTGCACGAAATGAATGGATAATGAAGACTTTGACTTGTGTTCACCCTTTGATGGGCTCATAATGTGATGCCATTATTAGGAGACAATGGGATGTAGGTCACTAAGAGTGTGCCTAGAAAAAGATGCAGTCTCCCTTGCCCCTGCCCCATTTCCTTCCCCTCTATTCCTTTCTATCTCCCTCTCCCTTCTGTCTCTCAGTCTCCCCTCCCTGTCCCCTGTCTCTGCCTTTGTCTATCCCTGTCTCTGCCTCTCCCCACTCCCTCTCTCTCCCCTCTGCCCTCCTCGTGGCTTCCGTAAGATGAGTAGCCTCCATGTATACCACCATGATGACCTTCTTCTGCCTCACCACAGGTTCAAGCAATAGACTGAAACCTCCCGAACTTTGATCGAACACACAATATAAATATTATTTTTCAACACTTTCTCTTAGGTATTTATCACAGAGATGAAAAGACAAACACAAGCGGATTCTGTACAATTTCCAAGTTTCACACTTAAAAGAAGCAGCTTGCCCCCTCTGGCCCTTTCGCCCCCATCCTAGACAACAGAAATAATGAAATCAAACTGGGAGGTTTAAGCACATTTTCATGTTTGATGACTTCTTTCAGTGAAGGACCGACATGAGTCCTTAATTTTAATTTTAACTTAATTTTAAGTTCACAAAGTATTCTATCCTGTTTAAAGCAACAAGGCTGTGGATCTTGTTCATGAATTTAGATTTTTGAGATTCCAAAAGTCTTGGGAGTGTTACTAAGGACACACGACTTTTGGGACATTGATTACTACCCACCATTTTTTTGTTTTATCTTCTATTAAAATTCATAATTCCACCTTTGAGATTATGTTTGTTTTTAAATAATGTCAAGCAAGAAGATGTTTGAGGTAACACTTATTCTGGTGTTCTTGGATGCATATTTAAATTTAAGTGGATGTGTACTAATCCTGTGGTGTGTAAATAAGAGGCAATCAGTTAAAAGGAAAAGTTTGGAAAACATCTAAAATTCATTTCCTCCTGGAAGAAGATTCATGGGAAATGTTACATACTACAACATAAACTCTTGGAACAAAAATATGCATATACTTTTTATTTTCCTAGTAATATAACCTAGAATTATTCTAAGCTGAATACTTAACATACTTTGTAAACATTGTTTAGGGAAGCAATCTTTAAAGTTCTTTCATCCAATGGATATATAAATCACTGATATCTTTTCAATAAATAGTTTTAATTCTTACTGTCTCCTTTACAAGAATGGCTAGTAACAGCAAACTCACTATGTCTAAAGAAGGCCCATTTTCCCACTTCCAATATTTGGAAATAAAAACAATAATCACATGAATTATATTTGTATTTATTTTACATAATACGATTACTAAATATTCATTAAGTATGGATGGGTCCATTTGGTTGGGTTTTTTCCCTATCTCATTTGTCATGTTACATTTAAGATTTATTTAACAATTAAATCATTTATAAAAGTTAAGAGAGCTTGTTTGGGCATCTTGTGTACCTAACTGTTCTAGTCTCATCTCTGTTACTGTCATCACACACTCACCAAAAGCAACTTAGGGAAAACAGGCTTGCTTTGGCTTAGAGATCCCTCTCACAGCTTCTTATTAAGGAACCTTGAAGTAGACATCATGAAGGACCATTACTTGCTGGCCACAAAGGCTTTGCCCTCACACAGTACCCCCTAATAATGCCCACAAACAGTCTGATCTAGGCATCCCCTCAACTGAGGCTCCCTTTTCAGACTAGACTGTGTCAAGTTGACAGTTAAAGCTAACTGTAACCAAGAGATCTAACATCTGGGTTTTCTTGTATCCCAGGCCTGTCCAATTCTCTCACTATGTCAAGTCCTACTTGAGAAAATTTGTCTTCTACACCCAATTGTCTGATAAGAGCATACACTACTGAATAAAGTAAATTATTTTCTCATAAGCACAATGGCCAGTTTTATCTCTGGTAATTTGCTTACAATTAAGATAACAAAGAAAAATTACACTAGTGAGTTATATATTTATTTCTTCTCATTTTAATCTCCCAATAAGTAATTGTTATACCAATTGGTATTAAAAACTGATAATCAGTTCATATGTATAATGATACACTGACATTTTAGTGTGATATTAATATAGTATGTTATAGCTTTTAAACTAATAGGAATCTATAAAAATGGCAGAAATTAGAGCAGAGTCAACTTCACACACAGTGATATTCATAGTAATAACTACAATGGTCAATAAAATTAAAATTTATTTTATGAATTTGCAGTAGCATACCTGTGTACACACACATATATAAAGACACAAACAAAATAAATTAGTTTTATGAGTGGGAATTTCATTTCAGAATTTGGTTCCCTTATTGTATTAGCTTCAATATAAATAACTCAGTTCATTGATGCTAAATAAATAAATAAATATTGCAATTTTTTAAAGTTTAAAATAATCTTGGTCCACTTTTAAAATCAAGTTGTTATCTCACTAACTCTGCTGTAAACTGGCTGTTCTTGGTCAGATAATTTGTTATCCTTTCCCAAATCAACCAAACGTGTAGTTAAGAAAGGACTCTAAAGATGCATTCAGTCAGTCTAACTAATGAAGTTGATTTCATTCACTCTTGTGGACCTCAGTTACAGGAATACTCAGCACCGAGTTTCAGAAGTTTAATTAAAGAGAATTAGCAATGATTACACCCCGCTCTGAATAGCCATCGGATAGCTCCACACGGACAGTTTGATTCTGAATACCAATGTATTCTTGAATAAATTAATAATGTTCCTATTT